>NC_057396.1:7565725-7568092 GCF_019320065.1 Cervus canadensis
TCATTGAGTTAGACAAGGCTGTGGTCCTGTGATCAGATTGGCTAGTTGTATGTGATTGTGTCTGGCCTCTGATGCCCTCTCTCAGCACCTACCGTCTTACTTGGGTTTCTCTTACCTTGGATGTGGGGTATCTCTTCACGGCTGCTCCAGCAAAGCGCAGCCGCCGCTCCTTACCTTGGACGTGGGGTAGCTCCTCCCAGCCGCCGCCCCTGACCTCGGGTATGGGGTAGCTCCTCTCGGCTGTGCTTGGGTGCTGTCGCAGCTGCCCGCACTTGTGGTTTCTGATTTAGATAGTTGTTATTTTTTTTCACCATGGAGTATAATATTAGTTTTATTTAGGTACCTTGCTTCTATATGCAGTTTATTCTGAGTTTTTACTGTAAATGGGTATCAAATCATCTCAATGATTCTTCCACATCTATTTAAATAACCATATTGCTTTTATCCTTCATGATATTAGTGTGGTACATCTTGTTGTTTGACTTGCAATGTTGAACCATTCTTGAATCCCTGCATAAGTCTCACTTCATCATGGTGTATATATTTTTAATGTATTATGTTTGGTTTGCTAATATTTTCTTGAGGATTTTACATCTATATTCATCAGAGATGCTGACATAATATTTGTGTATGTGTGTTGTCCTTGTCTGATTTTTGTGTTAGGGTGATGTTATTTTTACAGAAAGAATCAAGAATCATTCCTTAATCTTCATTTCTTTGCAAGAGTTTGAGAAGGATAATTATTACATATGTGAGTGTTTGATAAAATTCACTAAACAGTCTAGAACTGCACTTTTGTGAAAGTTTTTGGTTGCTGTTAAAATATCTCTATATGTGATCAGTCTATTCAGAGTTTGTATTTCTTTATGATTTAGTTTTAGAAGGTTGTATGATTCTAAGAATTTGTCTATTTCATCCAAGTTGCTGAATTTGTTGGTGTAAATCTGTTCACAGTAGTCTCTTATAATTCTTTGTATTATAAAATTCTTTGTGTTATCTATTGTTATTTCTTTTCTTTCCTTTATAATTTAATTTATCAGAGCCTTCACTTTTTTCCTTAGTCAGTCTAGCTAAAGTTTTGTAAATTTTGTTTATCTTAGGAAAAAAGTCAGTTCTTAGTTTTATTGATCTTTTCTACTTGTCCTTTTAGTCTTTGTTTCATTTATTTTCACTCATCTTCATTATTTCCTTTCTCCTACTAGTTTTGCAACTTTGTTCTTTTTATAGTTCCTTTAAGTAAAAGAAACTGGCTTTTTTCTAGTTCTTTTAGATTATATTGTTTGAGATTTTTATTTTTTATTGATATAAGCCTACATTGCTATAAACTTCCCTCTTAGTATTGCATTTGCTGCATCTTGGAGATTTTGGTCCATCCTGTTTGCATTTTAATTTTTCTTCAGTTAATTTCTGAATTTTCCTTTGATTTCTTCATTTAACCAATAGTTCAGTAGCATGTTGTTCAATCTCCAGATATTCGTAGTTTTCTCCTACTTTGCTCTTGTAGTTGATTCCTCATTTTGTACCACTGGGATCAAGAACTATGTTTGATATGATTTCAAGCTTTATTGAGACTTGTTTTGTGTCCCAACATATGGTTTATTCTTGAGAAACTTCCATATGCTCTTGAGAAAAATGTGTATTTGGCTGCATTTAAAAAGAATGTTTTGTATTAAGCTATCAAATCTATCTGGTCTAATATCTCCTTTAAAGTCACTATTTTCTTTTTGAGTTTCTATCTGGATGATATACTCATTGATATAACTGGGGTATTGAATTACCCTCCTATTATTGAATTGCTGTCTCTTGTTTTAAGTCTCTTACTGATCACTTTATTTACTTTGGGACCCCTATGTTAGGCACATATATATTAATAACTGCTATATCTTCTTGGTGAATTGCCCCTTCTATCACAATGCACCGTCTGTCTTTGTTTCTTTTTCACTTTTTGACTTAAAATCTATTTTATCTGGTGTAAATATGACAGTACATGCTTTGTTTTGGCTGTCATTTGCTTGAAATATCATCTTCCATCCCCTCACCCTGATGTGAGCTGAAGTGAGTCTCCTGGAGGCAGCAAATCGTTTTTCTTGTTTTTCAATCCAGCTACTTACTTTTTGTTCTTTGATTGATAAATTCAACCACTTACATTTCAGGTGATTGTTGATAAATGAACATTTAATACTACCATTTACCTTTTGTTTCCAGATTGCTGTATACCTCCAGTGTTTCTTTTTTCTTATATTTCTGCCTGCCGTGTTAGTTTGGTGCTTTTCAATGACATTTTTCTATTTTTTTTTTTTATTTTTTTGTTTTGTGTTTCTGCTCTAGATTTCAGTTTTGTGGTTACTATTAGCTTTTTTTTTTTTT
>NC_057396.1:7868102-8084600 GCF_019320065.1 Cervus canadensis
TCAGTCGTGTCCAACTCTTTGTGACCCCATGGACGGTAGCCCTTCAGGCTCCTCTGTCCATTGAATTCTCCAGGCAAGAATACTGGAGTGGCTTGCCATTTCCTTCTGCAGGGGATGTTCCTGACCCAGGGATTGAACCCAGGTTTCCCACATTGCAGGCAGACTCTACCATCTGAGCCAGAGAAGCCCATTTTTTCTCACAAGTGGGGATGCAGGTCATTGCTTCTTTTTCTCCTTACTTCCTCTTATTAAACTTTTGTCATACTTTTACAGGTTAAGAGTTTGGGGAACAGAACTCTCTGTTCAACTTCAGTGGTAATCTATTATTTAAAATATATTATGACATGGCAGTGGAGAAGAAAACGGCAACCCACTCCAATATTCTAGCTTGGAAAAACCCATGGACAGAGAAGCCTGATGGGCTACAGTCCATGGGGTCACCAAACAGTTGGACATGACTTAGCCACTTAAGTGACAACAAAATGGCATGTCAAAATGAAAAAAATTTCCATTTCTTTAGCAAAACAAGTTCACCTTCAAATGCATATCTTTAGACTATGTTAAGAGGATTGTTATAATTTTTTAAGCAAAATTGTCTTTTTGACCAAGTGTAGCTTGTGGATCAATCAAATAGGAAAGGTACACATTGCTCATTAGCCAGATCAGCTGAATCAACCCTAGAAATCAATGGAAACTTTTAGTGGAAAACATCAGGAGCAAAGCCAAGAGAACTTGTTTTAACATAAGTAACAAATATTTAGAAAGCTCTTCCCTGATAGTTTTTCCTGAGGTTTTCCTTGTGGTTCAGCTGGTAAAGAATCCACCTGCAATGTGGGAGACCCTGGTTCAATCCCTGGGTTGGGAAGATCCCTGGAGAAGGGAAAGGCTACCCACTCCAGTATTCTGGCCTGGAGAATTCTGTGAACTATAGTTCATGGGGTCGCAAAGAGTCAGACATGACTGAGCAACTTTCACTTTCACTTTTCCTGATAGTTAATTATTATTTCCTCTGGTAAATAAAATGGAAAAGCACAAAACAAAAACTCAACAGCACAGACTTCCCTAAACCCTGGGCTTACCTATATCACACTACATTACAATAGTTGGTGTGGTTGGTTGACTACACTATATTAACTTTGAGCTAATTAAGATCGATAATCTTAGAAACACTTTTCTATCCCCAATGACTAAACCAATGGTTATGTTGAAAGAAAAAATAAAGCAATTAATACAGCAAAACCAAGTTTCTCAAAGTATCCATGGGTTATCCTTCAGAAATACCATAAAATGTTGACAAAAGCATATTTGAGAATTTTCTAATGCTCTTTTATCACAAATTTTCCTTTATTTGACAGGCTCCCTGGGTACTTACAATTTTTATTAGAGACTCTCTTCAGGGTATTTTTCCTAGACATTCCCAGGTAAAATATAAATGTGTAAAATTTGAGGATATACTTGTTGAGCCTCAAGTATTTTCCTTTCTTAGGGAAATTTTTTTAACATAGAGGATATATTCCTTGGCTACCATGTGTGTGTACAATAACTACAATGGCCTGGATAAAATAGATTGATCTAAGGATGTGACCTATACCAAGCTAGACAAATCAGATTTTTTTCCTTAATAATTTGAAAATTAAGGAAATACAGAGATTAAAAATTGGAATGGTCTTACCTTGCATTTTAAGGAATAAGACTATATTTTTCCAGGGTTTGGCTGTATAATTTTTTCCTTTACTTCTATGAATTATCCCATATGTTTCTAATAAAGCAATTTTTAACTCATTTTGAGCAAACTTTACTTCTTATAATAGTTATTATCAGCTAAAACTTCATAAGAGCAACAGAATAAAGAAGCAAGCTTAAAACTGATACAGCACTATGGAAAACAGTGTGGAGATTTCTTAAAAAACTGGAAATAGAACTGCCATATGACCCAGCAATCCCACTTCTGGGCATACACACTGAGGAAACCAGATCTGAAAGAGACACGTGCACCCCAATGTTCATCACAGCACTGTTTATAATAGCCAGGACATGGAAGCAACCTAGATGCCCATCAGCAGATGAATGGATAAGGAAGCTGTGGTACATATACACCATGGAATATTACTCAGCCGTTAAAAAGAATTCATTTGAATCAGTTCTAATGAGATGGATGAAACTGGAGCCCATTATACAGAGTGAAGTAAGCCAGAAAGATAAAGAACATTACAGCATACTAACACATATATATGGAATTTAGAAAGATGGTAACGATAACCCTATATGCAAAACAGAAAAAGAGACACAGAAGTACAGAACAGACTTTTGAACTCTGTGGGAGAAGGTGAGGGTGGGATGTTTCGAAAGAACAGCATGTATCCTATCTATGGTGAAACAGATCACCAGCCCAGGTGGGATGCATGAGACAAGTGCTCGGGCCTGGTGCACTGGGAAGACCCAGAGGAATCGGGTGGAGAGGGAGGTGGGAGGGGGGATCGGGATGGGGAATACATGTAAATCTATGGCTGATTCATATCTATGTATGACAAAACCCACTGAAATGTTGTGAAGTAATTAGCCTCCAACTAATAAAAAAAAAAAACAACAACAAAAAAAAACCTGATACAGGGCATACCTAAATATCTCAAAATTTTTTTTCAGTGAGACAGAGACCCATGTTCTCAAGCAAAAGCTTTGCAGGTTTATCTCTGAGGAACAGACATGAACTAAGGGTAAAGTGAGTTTTACTAAAGCTACATCTCTATATAAACACTGTTAAATCCTGAATTTGATGGAAACAATTAGAGCTTTAATCTGTCTAACAGAGGAAAGGAAGACCCATTCCTGGGAAAAATAAAATCAATCCCAACAAGTTCTGTTGCATCCAATAAAAATTATGAGGCGTGTGAATAAAAAGGAAAATGTAATCCTTGACCAAGAGATAAAATAGACAGTAAAAGCAAACCCAACATAGATCTAGTTATTGGGTTAACACACAAGGATTTAAAAATAACTATAATAAATACTTAAGCAAAACAGAGGTTAAAAAGGGTAAAAAAAAACTGGGTGAAAAATTGAAGAGGTTCTATGGAAACTTTGAATCTTAATGAAGAATCAAATGAATGTTCTATTTTTAAAACCTCTAAAATATCTGAAATTAGAAATTGGAGAGCCTAAAAGCAGATTAGACAACAGAAGCTTCACATTATTAAACTTGAAGAGAGAAGAACAGAGATAAGATGGAAAGAAATAGGCAAAACATAGTAAACACATGGGTCATAGTCAAGCAATCTAGGTAGTTATATACAGAGCCCTACAAGAGTGAATGGGAGAGAAAAAAAATTGCAAATTGATGCCTGAGAAATTTCCAAAACTAAAGATATCTCATAGATTTTAAAAGTTTAATAAACCCAAAGCAGCACACATACAAATAAAATCATACATAGGCTCATCACAGCCAATTATAAACAAAAGACAAAGAAAATGCTGGAACTGAAGCCAGGTACAAAAGAAACTTTACTTCAAAGATTCAACAATAAAATTTATAGCTGACTTTTTAGAAGGTATAACAAAAGACAGATACAATGGCATCTATAAATTGCTAAAAGATAAACAACCGAAACAGAATTCTATATCCCCCTGCCCAATACTTTTTAATAATGAAGGCAAAAGAAACCTGTTTTTAGACAAACTAAAGCTGAGAGATATATCTCAAGCAGACTCTCACTATGAGAAATAAAGGAAGCTCCTCAAACTGAAGAAAAGTTATCCTAGATGAAAGCCCAAAACTGTGAAAAGAACAAAATACTAGAAAGATAAGTATGTGTACAAATAAAGCAATGCTTGTAACAGTAATGGCAAGGCTTTGTGAGGTTTACAAACATGCTTATGGACACAAGCTTAAGTATACATGTAAGTATTAGTAACATAGTATGGAAAAGAGAGGATAAATGGAGTCAACCTTTTCTTCATTTCTGTCATAATTTAGAAAGTAATTTAAAAAAAGACTCATTTAAGATTGTTGTGATGAAACAAACATATATATTGCAATCTATAAATTAACCTCTAAAAGAAAAATGCAAGAGTGTATAATCTATATGCTAGACTATATAAATTAAAATGACCATATAAAAGTTTAATCAAAAATAATGCAGGAGAGTAGGAATAAAGGAAAATAAATAGCAAGACAGATGGTAGAATCCATTAATTGCTACATTACATGCAGATAGATTAATCACTTGAATAAACTAAGGCTGCAAGTCTGAATTAAAAAATAAAAGCAAACAAAAAGAATCAGACCCTAATACTACATACTAATATTACACTTAGTATTGAAGGGTTTAATGTTTTCTAATTGTCCTGTATTTTCATTCCCACTACATCTATTCAACAAAGGGCAATGAAAAATAACAAAATTTATAATAGTTTTAAAGGAAGACATTAAATTCTCATTATAGATAGATGCTATGATTATTTGTATTGAAAATATTAAGGGACCTAAATAAACTACTAAAATTAGTAAGTGGATTTGATAAGGCTGTAAAATATGAGTGATACAAAAATGGACAATTGAGATTTATGTATATACCCTCTATCTATATTATATACATATATAATTCTTCAATACGAACTTTAAAAGTGATTTTATCATAGAAAAAGATGTTCAAAAATTTACTTATTATAACACTGAGGTATCAATTCTCACCTATAAGACTGACAAAAATTTAAAAACAAATCAACACAGTAGTGAAGATTTGGAGAAAGATATTTTACTTTTTGTTAGACAAGATAGAGAGAAATGTGATGAAGTTTAACAAAACATTTACCTTTTCAACTCGTAGACACCCTTCTAGAACTGTTTTTCAAATGTATAAATCTGATACACACTAATTTATTATTACACCATTATTTACAGCAGCATATGTTGAAGATGACCTCAATTCCCATTCATAGGAAACTTGTTGAATAGACTATGGTCCATCCAAAGTTAGAGTTTTATGTAACTAAAGAAAAAGATATTTTAAAAAATGCAAACTAATGTGGAGTTATTTCCAGGATATATTATTGTGATAAACAGATGAAAAATTTATTTATAATAAGCTGATTTTATTTTAGAAATAAAGGGAAAACACATTTTTTCTTATTTCTTTTTAAAGAAACAGACTAGTAAATCACAAACCAATAAAAATGCTCACATACAGAAATGTGTGGCTGACATGGAAGGAATATATGTGAGAAAGAGACTTCTTGACATGTATATTTTAAAGTTTTGAAACCCTTTGAAGTATGTACATGTTTTACACTTTTAGAAAATCAGTTTAAATTTAAAATAAGGATAAAGCAAATTCTAATATTGTATATTAACAGAAGCAAGTTAAATTCAATATCAAATTAATAACATAATCACACAGAAAGTAAAGAGTTAATTCAAATAACTTTTGAAAAGAGTCCTCTGACTGCAAGGTGAAAGGGAAGGGGTTAGTTGCTCAGTCGTGCCTGATTCTTTATGACCCATGGATTGCAGCTCACCAGACTTCTCTATCCATGGAATTCACCAGGCAAGGATACTGGGGTGAGTTGCCATTTCCTCTCCAGGGGATCTTCCTGACCCAGGGATTGAACCAGGGTCTCCTGTATTGCAGGCAGATTCTTTACCATTTCAGCCACCAGGGAAGCCCCTCTGACTGTAAAGACTCAGTGAAATATGTTCTAAGAACAAAAGCAGCTGCAAAATCAGCCTTGAACTTCACAGAATAAAGTCACTTTTTGCAATGTCATTGATATCATGATTGTGAATCTATTTTGACTACCTGGTAAGGTAAACCAAATAAGTAAATATACTGAATTTTTGAGAATCAAAATTCTCAGTATAAGAAAGGGGAGATCACAATATAGAATGAAGAAAGATCAAGAAGAACCATAGATCATTTGATTTGAATTACAAGTGAGAATCTATCATTAAGAAAAAATGATCAGAATTAAAAACTTTCTAGTTTTTGTTTAAATCCCCAGTAGCAATGAATACACCTCAAACTAGATGTTGGTGTCTACAAAACTTTCTCACTAAAACTAGGAATCTTTGGAGGAATGGAAGACAAGTTTAGGAGAAAGGAATTAAAACTTAGCCTAGAATACTTTGTTGTCTTAGAATTCAAAGACATAATGAATGGAGAAGACAAATGAACAAGGTAGCTGATTTGAAAACGTTTCCAATAACCTCTGACAAAATTCAACTATTAAAAAATGTATATATGGAATTTAGAAAGATGGTAATGATAACCCTATATGCAAGACAGAAAAAGAGACACAGATGAATAGAACAGTCTTTTGGACTCTGTGGGAGAAGGCAAGGGTGGGATGATCTGAAAGAATAGCATTGAAACATATATATTATCATATGTGAAACAGATCGCCAGTCCAGGTTTGATGTGTGAGACAGGGTGCTCAGGGCTGGTGCACTGGGAAGACCCAGAGGGATGGGATGGGGATTGAGGTGGGAGGGGGGTTCAGGATGGGGGACACATGTACACCCATGGCTGATTAATATCAGTGTATGGCAAAAACCACTACAATATTGTAAAGTAATTAGCCTCCAATTAAAATAAATTAATTAAAATAATAAATAAAATGCAAAAAAGATAAAAATAATAAAAATAAAAAATGTATGGCATTGAAATAAAAACAGAAAGAAAAATAAATGGAATAGAATAGAGTCCAGAAATAAACCCACACATACATGTATGATTAATTTATTACAAAGGAGTCAAAAATATTCAATGAGGAAAGAACAATCCCTTCCATAAATTGTGATGGGGAAAGCTGGACAGCAGTCTGCAAAATAATGAAACTGGATGGATATCTTATACCATATACAACAGTTAAGCCAAGATAGGGCAAAGACTTGAACATAAGACCTGAAACCATTTGAACTCATACAAGAAAACATGAGTGGTAAGATTCTTGACATCAGTCTTGGTGGTGATTCCTTGGATTTGACCTCAAAAATAAAGACAAGTAAAGCAAAAGTAAACAAGTAGAACTACATTAAATTAAAAATATTCTACACAATAAAGGAAACCATTGACAAAAATGAAAAGGCAACCTACTAAATGGGGAAAATATTTACAAATCATATATCTCATAAAGGGTTAATATCCAAAATTATATAAAGAAATCATACAATTAAATAGAAAAATAACAACAATAATTTGACTAAAGAAGACATACAGATGACCATCGGGTCTGTGAAAGATGCTCAACATCACTAGTCCTCAAGGAAATGCAATTCAAAGCCACAGTGAGATATCACTTCACATCTGTCAAAATGGCTATTATAAAAAAGATAGGAAATAACAAGTGTTGGTGAGAACATGGAGAAGAGGGAGCCCTTGTGCACAACTGATGTGAATGTAAATTTGTACAGCTCTATGTAAAACAGTGTGTAGCTTCCTGAAAAAGTTAAAAAGAGAGCTACGTATGATTCAGCAATTCCACTTCTGGGTATTTATTTGAAGAAAACAAAAATGCTAATTTGAAAAGATACAAGTGCACTATAGCAAATATATAGAAACAACACTATTAATGGGTAAATGGATAAAAAGAACGTTATATATACACACACACACACACTGCAACAGAGTATTATTCAGCCTTAAAGAAATAATGAAATCACACCATTTGCAACATGGGTGGACCTTGAGAGCATTATGCTAAGTGAAATAAATCAGATGAAGAAAGACAAATAGTGTGTGATGCCACATTTAAGTGGCATCATAGAGTGTTTAACAACGACATCCATGTTCATAGGTACAGAGAACAAACTGGTTGCTGTCAGAGGCAGGGGTGGATGAAATGTGTGAAGTGCGTCAAAAAATAAAATCATCTGGGATGTAATGTACAGAATGGTGAATGAAAGTAAAGTGAAATCATTGTATCTGACTCTTTGTGACCCCATGGACTATAGCCTGCCATGCTCCTCTGTCTATGGAACTCTCCAGGCAAGAATAATGGAGTGGGTAGCTATTTGCTTCTCCAGGGTACCTTACTGACTCGGGGATCGAACCGGAATCTCCCCCATTGCAGGCAGATTCTTTACTGTCTGAAAGTGAAAGTTGCCCAGTACTGTCTGACTCTTTGCTATCCCTTGGACAAAACAGTCCATGGAATTCTCTAAGCCAGACTACTTCAGTGGGAAGCCCTTCCCTTCTCCAGGGGATCTTCCCAACCCAGGGATAGAACCCAGGTCTCCCACATTGTAGGCAGAGTCTTTACCAGTTGAGCCTCCAGGGAAGCCCCTTTACTGTCTGGGCCACTAGGAAAACCAGCATGGTGACTACAGATGAATAATATTGTATAGCAGAACATACAGGAGATGTATTTGAAAGTTGCTAGGAGGATATATTTTAAAAGTCCTCATCACAAGAAAATGTTTTGTTATTATTAAGTAAATGACATGTAATGTGTACTTTCATACTGCATAAATAAAAAATCTGCATGAATCTATAATGATATTTTTAAACATACAATCTTCTATCTTTACAAAGGACATGCAAAGCAATAATTGTAGAAGTGAAAGTCACTCAATCATGTTCGACTCTTCGTGACCCCATGGAATTCTCTAAGCCAGTCTATGGAATTTTCTAAGCCAGATGTTACAGTGGGTAGCTTTTCCCTTCTCCAGGGGATCTTCCCAACCCAGGGATTGAACCCAGGTCTCCCACATTGCAGGTGGATTCTTTACCAGCTGAGCCAGAAGGAAAGCCCAAGAATATTGGAGTGGGTAGCCTAGCCCTTCTCTAGGGGATCTTCCTGACCCAGGAATCAACCCAGGGTTTCCTGCATTGCAGATGGATACTTTAACAACTGAGCTATCACGGAAGCCCCAATTGTAGAAGGAACTATGGAATAAGAAAATTTTCATTTTGTGTTTTCCAATGTAATAATTTATTCAGGTAAATATCATCCATGGATAAAAAATCTAACATAAAGTTCTGATGAAGGGATTCACACAGTTTCAAGATACACACTACTCATCAATGACAAAGAAAAAGTATGCCTTTAGAATGGATGTCTGACAAATCCCATCTTATCAGAGTAAGTCAAACTCACCAGTAATATTAATAGGGCAAACTGGCATCATCAGACCTTTTGATGATGAAATGGGAAGTATGCATCATTTCCTGTGTAATGTTTTTACCAATATATTTAATATATTCAAGAACAAACCATCACATAAACCAAAATCATTAGATTGTTTTGGCCTTTGTAAAACTGTGAATGTCATAAAAGATAAAAGGCACCATAGAATAAAGGAGTCTCAAGAACTATGATACCAAATGTACTGCATGATCCTTCTTTAAATGCTGAATTGGGGAAATTGGAGATATTTGAATATGGATCAAATATTACATACATTATTGTACCACTGTTAAAATGTCTTGAGCGTTATAATGTGACCATATAGGAGATTGCCCTTGTTCTTATAACACGTTATAGTGTCATAACTCTAGCCACGTATCTTCAAATGGCTCAGAAAAAAAAAAAGCATGTATGTGTATATGTGTGAGTGTATGTGCATATGTACGTATGGCCAATACTTGGCCACCTGTGCTGCTCTTCACCCTGCTGACTACACCAGCTGTGTTGCTGATCCTGTTCACACTGTCCGCACTGTTCATTGAAGCCAGGGTAGGCAAAGCACCGAACTCAGAGGCTGGAAGGAGACTCGAGGAGCCATAGGAATTGCAGACACGTTTCTTCTCTCCTGGCTGACGCAGCAGTCACGCACGGCAGCAGCCACAACATAACCGTAACATGACCTCATCTAACCGAACCATGATGTTGCTCCAGTGTAGCTCTAATGCAGCAGCAGCCGGGGCTTTCACGGCGAGGCTCATAGAGGCGCACCGCGCAAAGCCCCATGACCAACAAGCACCCGGTGACCCGCATGCACAGTGCTGTGAGTGATCTCAGCTGTTACAAAAGCATCGTTTACAAAACGTGCGGTGAGCGTGAGAGGCCATGGGGCGAGAGAGCCTGACCACACCATCGTGAACAATCTGCTCTTTCCCTACACCACCGTCTGACGACTCATAGGGAAAGACCCTTGACCCTGGGAAAGACTGAGGGCAGGAGGCGAATAGGACAACAGAGGGCGAGATGGTTGGGTGGCATCACCGACTCTATGGACATGAGTCTGAGCAAGCTCCAGGAGACGGTGAAGGACAGGGAAGCCAGGCATGCTGCAGTCCGTGGGGCTGCAAAGAGTTGGACATGACCGAGTGACTGAACTGTTGTTGTTACAATTGTATGTATGTATCTGTCTATTAATATCTATCAAACTATATGTCGGTTGAGACAAAGTAAATATAACAAAATGTTAGTAATCAGTGACTCTAAATCAAGGCTTGGCAAACTTTGTCTCTGAAAGGGCAGTCAGTAAATATTTTAGCATCTGTGGTCCATATGATCTCTGTTACAACTACTACACTGCCATTTAGTGCAGAAACAGCCAACAACAACAACAACAAAAAATACGTATGAATGGAAATAGCTTTGTTCTGAAAACTACTTACAAAAACAGCTTACAAGCTGAAATTTTCCATGAAGCTGTAGTTTGCAGACTTCTGATCTAAGTGCATATTTATATGGATGTTCATTTTACTTTCTTGTAGGTTTGAAAATAGTCAAACTTCCACAAAAAATGAGGGATAGGATTCTGTTAGAATAAAAGCTATTTACTTGATGTTGTATGTTATAAAAGTGGGAAGTTTTTAATAAGTCATTTAGACTTTAATCGCTGTGATGCCATTGCCCTTCTCAGCAAGATAAAGAGAAGAAGGTTAGAGACGATTTAGATCCAGGTCATTAGAGACAAACAAAAAAGGATCATTAGCCAGAGAGAACAAAGATTTTTAAATATTAAACTGCTCATTCCCTGATCCTGGTTTTTCACTTATAAGCTTAAAATTTCTAGTAATGAACTGTAATAGATAAAAGGCTTTCCAGAGAAATAAATTTATTGGAATCTCAAACTTACACAATTTAACCACTAAATCTTTTTAAAAAGTTAGCTACCGGAAGACAAATTTTATTACTTAGACTGCATGTGAACCCACAAACCTTGTAATACTTACCACACAATAAATACTCTACAAACATTAACTTCTTCCTTGAAGACTTTTTAAAAATTAAGCTCCTTCAGTAGATGTGATTCATGTGTGTGAATGCTTTCCCATCACCTTTATGTTCTCTTTCTCTCTTTATAATTTAATGATTATCACTTGGTTTTAGTTTTGCAGGTAATTTTTACTTCATTATCTTTGCTTACCAGTTTTTTAGAAAATATAATTTTATATATTTAATGTGTATTATACACTCACATATATGTGTGTAACTAGATAGAAAAAGATAGATGTAGACAGGTGAGAGACAGAAATAAAAGTAGAGGTAAAGTTTGTCATCTAGCACAAAATTCTTGTGAAATTTCCCAGAGAATAGTTGCATTTGACTAAACAATAGGAGAAGGTGGGGAAGGATTAAGAGGATACCAAGCACTGAAAATTTCTAGGACTACATGAAGACTTTAAGCAAGTATACATAGGAAAAGAAGTATGCTCAAAGCACAATTCTCTTTTAAAACAGAAATATTTGGGATCTGAGTTAGACTAGAAGAGCTCAAAGTGGGTTATTTTAGGAAACTGAAATGCTCTTGAGTACTGTTGTGTGAGTGCTCAGTCGTGTCCAACTCTTTGAGACTCAGTATTTGGGAAGTCCCAAACACTGATGAATTGTCCGCTAAATAAAGAATTAACTAATGTAGGTTTGAGAAACACTTTGGTTATTACAGGTATACCTTGGACATCAAGAAAATTTGCTTATAAACATTTAAAACCCAATTCAACAGATACATCTGGCAGCGAAACAATGAAGAAAGAAGTTAGATGACAGTGATGGGGATATTACAAATATGGAGTAATGTTTGCCAGGTAGTAAGCTCTCAGGTTCTTGAAGTAATTCAAATTGCATCCTCTTTGACAACAGGATAGTCTTTTAAAAGTATATATTATTTCAAAATCAAAAATAATTCAATTTAATTGCAAGAGAGTGGAAAATAAAGTTATGCAAAACCCCCCCAGATGCATGGCACTATTGTTATCATTTCATACAATTCATCTCTGCATTTATTTTAGTTCAGAAATTATAAAACACATAAAATTTTATACCTTGGGTTTTTTTTTTTATTGCACTGTAAGTATTTTATTTCAAAGGCCTACCAATTGTAAGGGAATTGGTCATTCATCTAACACGTATTTTGGAAAGTCTTTTGGTACTAGGTACATTGGAGGCCTCATATACTAGAGATAAGTATATTTGCATTCTATTGGAGACAATTTCCTGAAGGATCTTATGGAACTGCCTCTAATGTTAATAACATAATTATTTATCATCTGACATAAAACTACAGAGTTGTAAATTTTCACAAGTATATTTATCTAACAGGTAAGTCATAATAAAATAATGTTGTCAGTGGAAAATACTATATTATTTGCAACTACATTTGATTACCAGGGAAAATATTCATGTTCCTTAATCACAGATGATATTTGAGATGCTAGGAAAGTTATTCAAAGTAATAAATACCTAGGAGCCTAGAGGTTGTTTTTTGACAGATATAAATATGCTTGAACTATTTTATTTTAATGTTATGTTGTATTTAGCTCTGGGGGGCTTCCTAGATAGCTGCCTATCGAGGCAGCTAAGAATCCACCTGCAATGCAAGAGACCCCAGTCCAATTCCTGGGTCAGGAAGATCCGCTGGAGAAGGAACACCCAGTCCAGTATTCTTGGACTTGCCTGGTAGCTCAGATGAAAAATAATCTGCCTGTGATATGGGAGACCTGGATTCAATCCCTGGGTTGGGAAGATCCCTTGGAAGAGGGCATGGTAACCCACTTCAGTATCCTTGCCTGGAGAATGCCCATCGACAGAGAAGCCTGGTGGGCCACAGTCCATGGGGTCACAAACAGTCAGACGTGACGGAGGGCTAGGCACACACACACACGCATGTGACGCTGGGCTATTGTCATTTAATGTAACCAGAAAGAACGCAAGTCTGTGCCTTCGGCATCTGATCACCTGCAGATAAGTAGACATGAGTCATTTCCAAACCTCTTATTCTATATCCTTCTTGAGCCTTCTCTGTGACTTATGTTCAACTTAAAAGAAGAAAAGAAAAAGATATAGTCTCTTCTATAGGTGTTATTAATATTAAAAAAAAAAATCAGAATCCTTAGCTCCTCTCTGTCACAGTATCTCAGATCATTGGAGAGGCTGAAGAGTCACATAATATGATAAAGTTCACTAACACAAAGAAATACTGAAAAAAATCACATAATGAAAAGAGTTCTGAGATTTTAATCCTTTATGTAAAATCAAATTAGAGCAGCTAAAGTAACCTTGCATGCTCAGCCACTAAGTTGTGTCTGACTCTCTGTGACCCCATGGGCTATAGCCTGCAAAGGTGGCAGGCTGTCTATGGGATTTCCCAGGCAAGAATACTGAAGTGGGTTGCCATTGCCTTCTCCGGGGGATCTTCCCGATTCAGGGCTTGAATCTGTGTCTCCTGCATTGGCAGGCAGGTTCTTTACTCAATGAGCCACCAGGGAAGCCCCACTAAAAATATAGAATGCTAAGTAAGTTATGAAATATAGTCTGATCCTATGTTCTCTACTGGGTACTGGCAAATGTTCTCAGTGTTTAAATCTTGGGGTGAGACCTCATGCTGATGGTGTCAGGGTGACTTCAGGTGGTGCAGTGACATTGAACTAGACTGCAGTGAGAAGTTTCTTCTTTTTCTCTTTAATCCTGATTATTTTATAAAGTTTTCATGTATTTTATATTTTTAAAAAAATCTTTCATCAGTCTTTCCATCAGAGAAGCTAGCCTCAGTCTCAGTTTATTAGGCAAAAATATCTATCTGAAATGTAACATTTTAAAAAATTAAAGTGTATTTGATTTACAATGTTATATTAGTTTCAAAATAATGTACATTAGTTTACAACATAATGAATCAATATTTTTACAAATTGTACTCCATTTAAATTTATTATACATATTGGTTATGGTCCCTGTGCTGTACCTTATATCCTTATATGTTATTTATTTTATGCCTCAGTTTGTACCTCTTAATCCCCTTCTCTTATCAAGTCATTTCCCCACCTTTCTCCCCGCTGGTAGCACTGATCTGTTCTCTGTGTTTCTGTTTCTGTTTTAGTATATTCATTTGTTTATTCTCTATAATCAACATATAAGTTAAAAAATGTAATGATATTTTAAACTGTATTTGCTTTATTGTTAATACCTATATCAAACAAATCAAAAAAGATATACTTTTTAAAATCAATACATATAAATTTAAGTAACATGATAATTCAGAGAAAGATACTGTCAATACAGTAAATATAATTAGGTGAAAATGGCAAAAAATCATAAAATGTATTATAACAGAGATATGAAAAATTATAACATGTATGTGAATAAAATTTAGGAAACACTGGCCTAGACCTAAGCTGTCCAATAAGGTAGCCACTACCAACAGTAGTGCCCTATTGGGGATCTGAAATATGGCTGGTCCAAAATTGAGATGGTCTATAAATATAAAATACACACTGATTTCAAAGACATATTTTAATATTGATTGCATGTTACACAATAATAAGATATTTTGAATAGTTTATAAAAGTCTATATTTTATTAAAGTCGATTTCATCTATTTCTTTCTTAGTTTTTTTTTTTTTTTTTTCTTTTAATATGGTTGGTTACAAGAAAATGTGAAATTACACAAGTGACTCATATTATACATCTATTGGGTAGCACTAGCCTAGACATGATCAGTTGGTAAAGAATCCACTTGCAATGCAGGAAACCCCAGTTCGATTCCTGGGTCAGGGAGATCTGCTAGAGAAGGGATAGGCTACCCACTCCAGTATTCTTGGGCCTCCCTTGTGGCTCAGCTGGTAAGGAATCTGTCTGCAGTGGGGGAGACTTGGTTTCGATCCCTGGGTTGGGAAGATCCTCTGGAGAAGGGAAAGACTACCCATTCCAGTATTCTGGCCTGGAGAATTCCATGGACTGTATGGTCCACGGGGTCACAAAGAGTCCAACGCAACTGAGTGACTTTCACTTTCACTTTCAGCCTAGACAATGACTCCTCAGAATTCTAGGAATTCCATACTCTTTTATTCATGCCTGAAAATATTTTATGACTATCCTATAATATTATTCTGCAAAAAAGTTTGTTATAAAATAAAATTTAAAAATTTTCCTGAACATAAGACTTGGAATGTAAAAATCTTTTTTGTCTGGATTTAGTTATCATTATACTCATTATTTATACATAGCAAATAAAATAAATACACAAGATCTGTGTTTAAAATAAACTCTAAAATGTTATTTGAAATATGTCTCTTAATGAGATGGGTGTGGCTTGTTTCCACTTTTTAAATATATATATATAAACTTGTCCACATATAAAACAGATAGGAATAGAATTGTTTCAACAAAGTTACTTATTACTTTGAACCCATTCTAAGTTACATTAGAGAAATAGGTATAATCAAAATAATATTTATTAATTTATTAGCAAAAGACTCAGTTTGATTGTCCTTTATTTTTATTTAAAAACAAGATTTGAAAAGCAGTGTTATGAAACTGAGCAGGATCCCATTTCAGGCACTAAATGCAGACTCTATACATAAAGGATTAAAAACACTGAAGTAAACATAATATAGTCCACAGGTTACAGTTGATCCTTGAACACCATGAGGGTAGAGACACCAGCCAGACCCTCTACCTGAAACCAAGCAGGCCGCTGTGGGGCTCCCGGGCACAGAAGCCTTTCTCTGTCCCTCGTTTCCAGTCTGTGGGGAATTGGTTTCGGCCTCCATGACCTTCCCTGAGTTCTAAAGGGCGGGGACAGAGAGTTGCTAACCAGGGAAGAGAAGGAACGCAGAGTCAAGGGAGCAGCAGCCAAGAAACAATAGAGCAGCCTTGGATCAGGGCCCTATTTCCAGATTCGAGGAATATACATAACAATACCTTTGAGCTCTTTCCAGACTGAACCACCCCCCCCCCCGCCCCCACCAAAATGGAAGATGTTAGCATTCCTCATTCCAGAATAAAGGAACCAGAGGAACTTTTCAGAGATAAAATTGCCAACATCCATTTGATCATTGAAAAAGCAAGAGAGTTCCAGAAAAACATCTACTTCTGCTTTATTGACGATGACAAAGCTTTTGACTGTGTGGATCACAACAAACTGTGGAAAATTCTTAAAGAGATGGGAATACCAGACCACCTTACCTACCTCCTGAGAAATCTGTTTGCAGGTCAAGAAGCAACAGTTAGAACCGGACATGAAACAACACATTGGTTCCAAATTGGGAAAGGAGTGCTTCAAGGCTGTATATTGTCACCTTGTTTATTTAACCTCTATGAAGAGTATATTATGAGAAATGTCAGACTCGATGAAGCACTGTTGTAATCAAGACTGCCGGGAGAAAGATCAATAACCTCAGATACGCAGATGACACCACCCTTATGGCAGAAAGCGAAGAAGAGCTGAAGACGCTCTTGATGAAAAGTGAAAGAGAAAGTGAAAGAGGATGAAAGTGGAAGTTGGCTTAAAACTCAACATTCAGAAAACTAAGATCATGGCTTCTTGTCTCACCACTTCATAGCAAATAAATGGGGAAATAATGGAAACAGTGAGAGGTTTTATTTTCTTGGGCTCCAAAATTACTGCAGATGGGGACAGCACCCATGAAATTAAAAGATGCCTGCTCCTTGGAAGAAAAGCTATGACCAACCTATACAGTATGTTAAAAAGCAGAGACATTGCTTAGCCAACAAAGGTCCATCTAGTCAAATCTATGGTATTTCCAGTAGTCATAAAGGGATGTGAGATTTGGACTATAAAGAAAGCTGAGAACTGAAGAATTGATGTTTTTGAACTGTGGTGTTGGAGGAGAAAGTCCCTTGGTCTGCAAGGAGATCAAACCAGCCAACCCTAAAGCAAATCAGTCCTGAATATTCATTGGAAGGACTGATCCTGAAGCTGAAACTCCAATACTTTGGCCACCTGATGTGAAGAACTGACTCACTGGAAAAGACCCTGGTCTGCAAGGAGATCAAACCAGTCAACCCTAAAGCAAATCAGTCCTGAATATTCATTGGAAGGACTGATCCTGAAGCTGAAACTCCAATACTTTGGCCACCTGATGTGAAGAACTGACTCACTGGAAAAGACCCTGATGCTGGGGAAGACTGAAGGCAGGGGGAAAAGCAGACAATAGAGAATGAGATGGTTGGATGGTATCACTGATTCGATGAACATGAGTTTGAACAAGTTCCGGGAGCTAGTGATCGACAGGGAAGCCTGGCATGCTGCAGTCCACTGGGTTGCAAAGAGTCGGACATGACTGAGTGAATGAACTGAACTGAGGAAATCTTCGAGACACCATCTGAAACCAGATTAAAGGAGCCAGAGAAATTCATCAGACTACCGGAGGCCAGATTAAAGGAGTGCAGACCCTACACACATCCAGATTCTTATAAGCAACTCTGCCCTTGAACAATGGTTATAAAATTCCTCACCAAATACCCCTGGCAGGAGTCTGGTGTGTCCCCCTTTGACTGGCAAATCACTAAAGTTACTCTTTCTTCCTTCACCCAAAGCTTTGTCTCCGAGATTGAGTTTGGCACAGTGCCCAGAGACCAAATTCTCAGCCTTAATTACAAATATAAGTGTGTTAGAGTTTTGTCCTTTTGTTTAGTGTTTCAGGTATCTTTTAACCCTTGGCCTTTGCGCCTTTATTATGAGGTTAAGGATGTTCTAAGGATGGTCTTTATCTCTGATAAAGGGCCACATAGGAGATTATGACAGGGATGCCATGAATGAGGCTTCCACATTAGAAGTGATCCCTGGTGGTTCACTGGTGAAGAGACTGCCTGCAGTGTGGGAGACATGAGCTTGATCCCTGGGTCAGGAAGATCCCCTGGAGAAGAAAATGGCAACACATCCAGCATTCTTGCCTTGAAAACCCCATGGATGGAGGAACTTGGTGGGCTAGAGTCCGCAAGGTCACAGAGTCAGTTACGAGTGAATTCACTTTTTCTTTCAAGAACAGCAATTTTAGGAAGAAAGATCATAAGGAATACAAAGATCTGGAAAATTGATTACATTTATAACTTTCATATGCCTGCCTACCCCTTTGAAAAGTGTTTGTGTATAGACATTTCAATTTGGAAGCCCCATCTTTAAATTGGTTCTTTCCCAAATCACTGGAAAAATAAATGAATGAAGAAATGAGGAAGGAAATTCATTTTTGTCATTGAATAATTTAAAAAATGTATCTACCTTTTACTTGATTCAGTCACTTGAAAGTATGTACATTTCTGAAATGCCTTAATATTTGTTTAAATAATTCTTACTGCATTTATCACTTTTTACCCAGATTATAATTATTTTTACACATGTATTATCCCTGTAGTACAAGAAAGTTAGCTGTGGTTATGAACCATGTGTAATTCATCTATCTATATTGAAAGTCAACTTTATTCATGAATTCATAAATTAATAGAGACAGTAGGTAAACCTTTTGCTATTTTTTTTAAAAAAAGAAAGATCATTCAGGAACTTTCAATTTGTTTTCTCTTTGAAACTTAAAATAAGGGAAGATTCATATTGATATATGCAATGATATATACAGTATTCTTGCCTGGAGAATACCATGAATAGAGGAGTCTGGCAGGCTACAATCCATGGGGTCACAAAGAGTAAAACACAACTAACACACACACACACACACACACACACACACACACTCTAGATGTCTTTTATCATCTAGTTGTGGTTAACATGATACACTGAAAATAATATAACTTGCCCTTAATATCCTATGCCAGAGTGGTACATTTGTTAAAACTGAGGAATCTACACTGACACAAAGTCTACCCAAAGTCTATCCAAAGGTTTCAGTATTGGTGTTGTACATTCCAAGAGTTTTGACAAATGCATAATGATACATAAGCACTATAATAGTATCATACTGAAAAGTTTTGCTCCCCTGAAAACCCTGTGTTCTGCTTATTCATCTTTCCTTTGCTCCCTGACTCCTGGAAACCACTGATCATTTTACCAACTCATAGTTTTGCCTTTTCCAAAAGGTTATATAGTTGGAATCTTATCGTATGTAGACTTTTAAGATTACTTCTTCCACTTGGCAATGTGTATTTATATATCCTCTATGCTTTCTCATGGCTTGATAGTTCAATTCTTTTTATTGGTGCCTTATATGCTATTAGGTCTTCCCGGTGGCTTAGTGGTAAAGAATCTGTCTGTAATGCAGGAGACCCAGGTTTGATCCCTGGGTCAGGAAGATCCCCTGGAGAAGGGTATGGCTACCTACCCCAGTATCCTTGCCTGGAGAACTCTATGGACAGAGAAGCCTTGTGGGCTACAGTCCTCTGGGGTCACAAAGAGTTGGACATGACTGAGAGACTAACACTTTCACTTTCAATTTTCTATTATCTGAATGTACATGGTTTATCCATCCATTCATCTGCTAAAGAGCATCTTGGTTGCTTCCCAAGTGCATCACTTATGAGGAAAGTTTCCGTAAACGTCCCTAAGCAGCTTTGTGTGCTTGGTCCTTGTAAAAGTTTTCCATTTTCTTCAGTAAATACCAAGGATTACAATTCCCATGTCATGTCATATGAGTATGTTTACTTTTTTTTTTTTTCCCAGTGGGTTTTGTCATACATTGATATGAATCAGCCATGGATTTACATGTATTCCCAATTATACAAAAGTGAAAAAACTGTCTTTCGAAGTGACTGTACCATGTTGAATTTCCACTGGCAGTGAATAAAAGTTTCTGTTGTTCCATATCCTAGTCAGCATTTGATGTTGTCCATGTTTTTGATATTTACTGTTTGGCTCAGATGATAAAGCATCAGCCTGCAATGCTGGAGACCCGGGTTTGATCCCTGGATCAGGAAGATCTCCTGGAAAAGGAAATGGCAACCCACTCTGGTACTCTTGCCTGGAAAATTCCATGGACAGAAGAGCTTGGTAGGCTACAGTCCCTGGGGTCGCAAAGAATCGGACATGACTGAGTGACTTCACTTTCACTTTTATTCTAATAGATGTGTAGTGGTATCTCATTGTTTTAGTTTGTAACTCATAAATAACATATAATATTGACCAGATTTTCATATGCTTATTTCTCTTATTTGGTGACATATTTATTTGCCCAGTTGTCAATTGGATTGTTTGTTTCCTTATTTTTGAGTTTTAAGAGGTTTTTTGTGGGTGTGCATTTTGTATAACAATCATTTGTCAGGTATATTTTTGAAAATATTCTCCCAGTTTGTGATCTCTCTTCTCATTCTGTTTCCAGGATATTTTATGTATTTTTCCACACTATTGTACTTGCATTGTAGTAGCTAGTACAGGAATTAGAGATCCTGAGAGAATGTTCCTAGATTATATATAAACTGTCTTCCAACTTTTAACACCTTAAGAAGTATTTTCCAAATGCATTTTGATATCAACCTCTTACCACAAAGTATAATAATACAAATAAAAACTAGCAATTCATGGACATATAAAAGCATTAAATAGCCTATTGAAATGTTTAAGATTTTGTGTTATGTTAGGAAAGCAGAATGGAAACAAACATCCCTCTCCCATGTATTAGTACATTAATAGATCCTGGCATGCAATTTACTGTACAGTACAAAAGTTATCTAACAAGAACAGTCTCTGCTAAAGAGTGTCTATGGTCTGCCAGATTGTCAATTTTTCATGTTGTCATTATTAATCTGTGAAAAATAAAAATATTATGAATAAAATCAGAATGTCCTATTTAGTTTTCTAAATGTTTTTGCCAGTGATCAAGTATTGGTTCTACTAACACTATATAAGAAACACAGAATGAGACTTACAAAGATATTTTGTGAAATAAAGATTAGTAGAATAATTATATTTGATAGTTGGGTTTTTCCTAAGTTAGACCTCTACCTACAATTTTTATAGGTCCCTTCTAAGCATAAGATTGAAGGTCACACAGATAGGCACATCAGTTTTGTTTTATTTGCATGGATTAGCATAGCCCTTCACAAACGATTTTCTATTATTTTTCTTCCAGTATAAATACCAAAGACTGTTAAAGGTAAGAAGCTTAAGGAAAGGCAGATTGCATCTTGTCACAAATCGAAGCACAATGAATGGGCTGAAGATATTTCTCTCTGCTGAGATCAGAGTTGTCCTGTTAAGTAAACATACCAAGAATGATCTGTTCACCAGACTTGCTGTGGTTAAGACTTTTGAACATTTACACAGAAGCTTAGGTAAATTTCAGCATTGTCACCTATTCTCAAGGTATTTAAACATTACAGTTTTGTAGATCTTATAGAAGTACTTTCATTAACTCTTTCAAGCATATTATTTTTACATAAGAAAGAAATGATGATCAAATTACCTATTAGAGACTTATAATTTTTCCTGATGAAAGAGATGTTTGAAATTATTTGTTATATATTATGTAAAAATAAGAAATAATCATTCTAGCAATTATAAAATTTAATGTAGCCAAAATTAAAACAGAAAGAAACAGAGTTTTTTTTTTTCTGTGATGTACATGACTGAAATAATATCTGCTAATACCAAAGTTTCCAGCAGCAACTGTGTTTGTAGTACTTATCACACTGTATATCAGATTTTTAGGGCTATGTAACAAATGACTGTGAACTGTACAGTTTCAAATGTCCAATATCAGGATATTATCAGGGCCATATTCTCTCTTAAGGGCCTAGGACAGAATCTGTTTCATGCCTTTCTCTTAGCTTCTGGTGTTGAAAACAACCCTTGCTATTCTGTGGTCTGTAGATAACATCTCTCAAATCTCCTTCAAATTCTTTATTTAGACTTCTTGCTGTGTTTCACTTTTTCAGGTTTTTTTTTTTTTTTTTCCTTAAAAAAAAAAAGGACACCAGCTGTATTGGATTAGTTGTTCTGTTGTTTTTAGTCACTAAGTCATATCCGACTCTTTGCAGCCTCTTGGACTGTAGCCCGCCAGTTTCCTCTGTTCATGGGATTTCCCAGGCAAGAGTACTGTGGTGGGTTGCCATTTCCTTCTCCATGGGTGGTGATCTTCCTGACCCAAGGATCAAATCCGTGTCTCCTGCATTACAGGCAGATTCTTTACCACTGAGACACAGAGATGAATACTGTTAAAACAGGAGGGTGCCAAGGCTTCTGGGAGAAGGTGACATTGAATTGATTTTTGAATGACTAGCAATAAATAGTCCATTAGAGAAAGAATAGAAGACAGGATAAGAATTTTGAGGAAGAGGAAGTAGTGTTTTTGAGGCAAAAGATTTGTGAGTATTTTGAAGTTATTCATAGCTCAGATCGGTCGGATTAAAGGCACTGTCAAGGGAGGTCATGAAATGAGCCTTGAAAAAAAAAAAAAAGGACCAGATCTTAAAGTGTTTTCAGTATATTAGTATCTGAGTTCATTGTATTTGTGTGGACAAAAATAATTGCAATAGAGTTCCAAGAGAAGTTCTTGAGGGTTGGAAAATTGAAGAAATTAACATTTATTGACTCCATTTATGTACTGTGTGTGAAGTCACTTCAGTTATGTCCAACTCTATGTGACCCTATGGACCACAGAATACTGGAGTGGGTTGCCATTCCCTTCCTCAGGGCCTTTTATGTAGAGGTGATTTTATACAAATTATTTCATGTAATCTATATGCAAATCTGCAATATGGGAATTAATTCCATTCCACAGAGAAGAAAACTGGGTCAAAACTATTAAGATAATTTAACTCAGATGACCATTATATCTACTACTGTGGGCAGGAATCCCTTAGAAGAAATGGAGTAGCCAACATGGTTAACAAAAGAGTCCGAAATGCACGACTTGGATGCAATCTCAAAAACAACACAATGATCTCTGTTTGTTTCCAAGGCAAACCATTCAATATCACAGTAATCCAAGCCTATGCCCCAATCAGTAATGCTGAAGAAGCTGAAGTTGAATGGTTCTATGAAGACCTACAAGACCTTCTAGAACTAACACCCAAAAAAGATGTCCTTTTCATTATAGGGACTGGAATGCAAAAGTAGGAAGTCAAGAAACACCTGGAGTAACAGGCAAATTTGGCCTTGGAGTACAGAATGAAGCAGATCAAAGGCTAATAGAATTTTGCCAAGAGAACACACTGGTCATAGCAAACGCCCTCTTCCAACAACACAAGAGAAGACTCTACACATCAACATCACCAGATGGTCAACACAGAAATCAGATTAATTATATTCTTTGCAGCCAAAGATGGAGAAGCTCTACCAGTCAGCAAAAACAAGACCAGGAGCTGACCAGGAGCTAACTGTGGCTCAGATCATGAACTCCTTATTGCCAAATTCAGACTTAAACTGAAGAAACCAGGGAAAACCACTAGATCATTCAGGTATGACCTAAATCATATCCCTCGTGACTATACAGTGGAACTGAGAAATAGATTTAAGGGACTAGATCTGATAGAGAGAGTGCTTGATGAACTATGGACAGAGGTTTGTGACATTGTACAGGAGACAGGGATCAAGACATCCTCATGGAAAAGAAATGCACAAAGGCAAAATGGGTGTCTGAGGAGGCCTTATAAATAGCTGTGAAAAGAAGAGAAGTGAAAAGCAAAGGAGAAAAGGAAAGATATTCCCTTTTGAATGCAGAGTTCCAAAGAATAGCCAGGAGAGATAAGAAAAACTTCCTCAGTGATCAATGCAAAGAAATAGAGGAAAACAACAGAATGGGAAAGACTAGAGATCTCTTCAGGAAAATTAGAGCTATCAAGGGAACATTTCATGCAAAGATGGGCTTGATAAAGGACAGAAATGGTATGGACCTAACAGAAGCAGAAGATATTAAGAAGAGGTGGCAAGAATACACAGAAGAACTGTACAAAAAAGATCTTCACAACCCAGATAATCACAATGATGTGATCACTCACAGAGCCAGACATCCTGGAATGTGAAGTCAAGTGGGCCTTAGAAAGCAACACTACGAACAAAGCTAGTGGATGTGATGGTATTCCAGTTGAACTATTTCAAATCCTGAAAGACGATGCTGTGAAAGTGCTGCAGTCAATATGCCAGCTAATTTGGAAAACTCAGCAGTGGCCACAAGACTGGAAAAGGTCTGTTTTCATTCCAATACCTAAGAAAGGCAATCCCAAAGAATGCTCAGACTACCGCACAATTGCACTCATCTCACAAGCTAATAAAGTAATACTCAAAATTATCCAAGCCAAGCTTCAGCAATACGTGAACCATGAACTTCCAGATGTTCAAGCTGGTTTTAGAAAAGGCAGAGGAACTAGAGATCTAATTGCCAATATCTGCTGGGTCATCAAAAAAGCAAACGATTTCCAGAAAAACATCTATTTCTGCTTTATTGACTACGCCAAAGCCTTTGACTGTGTGGATCACAATAAACTGTGGGAAATTCTGAAAGAGATGGGAATACCAGATCACCTGACCTGCCTCTTGAGAAAACTGTACGGTCAGGAAGCAACAGTTAGAATTGGACATGGAACAACAGACTGATTCCAAATAGGAAAAGGAGTACATCAAGGCTGTATATTGTCACCCTGCTTATTTAACTTATATGCAGAGTACATCATGAGAAACGCTGGGTTGGAAGAAGCATAAGCTGGAATCAAGATTGCCGGGGGAAATATCAATAACCTCAGGTATGCAGATGAGACCACCCTTATGGCAGAGAGTGAAGAGGAACTAAAAAGCCTCTTGATGAAAGTGAAAGAGGAGAGTGAAAAAGTTGGCTTAAAACTCAACATTCAGAAAACTAAGATCATGGCATCTGGGCCCATCACCTCATGAGACATAGATGGGGAGACAGTGGAAACAGTGTCAGACTTTATTTTGGGGGGCTCCAAAATCACTGCAGATGGTGACTGCAGCCATGAAATTAAAAGACACTTACTCCTTGGAAGGAAAGTTATGACCAACCTAGATAGCATATTAAAAAGCAGAGACATTATTTTGCCAACAAAGGTCCATCTGGTCAAGGTGATAATTTTTCCAGTGGTCATGTATGGATATGAGAATTGGACTGTGAAGAAAGCTGAGCACCAAAAAATTGATGCTTCTGAACTGTGGTTTTGGAGAAGACTCTTGAGAGTCCTGTGGATGCAAGGAGATCCAACCAGTCCATCCTAAAGGAGATCAGTCTTGGGTGTTCATTGGAAGGACTGATGCTGAAGCTGAAACTCCAATACTTTGGCCACCTCATGCAAAGAGTTGGCTTATTGGAAAAGATCCAGATGCTGGGAGGGATAGGGGGCAGGAGGAGAAGGGGACGACAGAGGATGAGATGGCTGGATGGCATCACCGACTCAATGGGCATGAGTTTGAGTAAACTCCGGGAGCTGGTGATGGACAGAGAGGCCTAGCTTGCTACAACTCATGGGGTTGCAAAGAGTCGGAAACAACTGAGCAACTGAACTAAACTGAAAGAACAATGACTAATTTATTCAAATGACAAATCAGGAGGGGTAGGTGTATCCCACGGTGAACATACGTCCTATGAGAAAAGCCTTGGAAGGAACTTGTAGAATGAAATTCATATGACATAGTTACAGGACAGTGAAATAACTGACCCAACTACCAATATAAATCTAGATATATAGACTTCAGTCAGATTACTTAAGCATATAAATATAAACTCAAGCACAGATTTGAAGAGAATGAAAACAGAATGGTGAAGATTTCCAAGGAAGGTAGTGAAATCATTGAAATAAATATGAGGTCAGTTCCATTTGCTTGAGATTAGTGAATAGGAGAATTTAGCAGGGAAACAATTACAGTATCCCAAGAATCTCCAGCTGTACAGGCTGGATTTGAAAAATGTGGAGGGACCACGGATCAAATTGCCAACATCAATTGGATCATAGAAAAAGCAAGGGAATTCCAGAAAATAAACAACAATATCAAAAATCACTTCTACTTCACTGACTACATGAAATCATTTGACTGTGTAGATCACAACAAACTGTGGAAAGTGCTTAAAGAAACAGGAATATCAGACCACGTTACTTGCCTCCTGAGAAACCAATATGCAGGTCAAGAAGCAATAGTTAGAACCAGACATGGAAAAACAGACTAGTTCAAAATTGGGAAAGGAATATGAAAAGGCTGTATATTTTCAGTCTGCTTATTTAACTTATATGCAGAGTGCTTAAAACTCAACATTCAGAAAACTAAGATCATGGCATCTCGTCCCATCACTTCATGGGAAATAGATAGGGAAACAATGTAAACAGTGACAGACTTTATTATTTTGGGCTCCAAAATCACTGCAGATGGTGACTGCAGCCATGAAATTAAAAGATGCTTACTCCTTGGTAGAAAACCTATGTCCAACCTAGACAGCATATTAAAAAGCAGAGACATAGCTTTGCCAACAAAGGTCCATCTAATCAAAGCTATGATTTTTTCAGTAGTCACGTATACATGTGAGAGTTGGACTATAAAGAAAGCTGAGCGCCGAAGAATTGATGCTTTTGAACTGTGGTGTTGGAGAAGATTCTTGAGAGTCCCTTGGACTGCAAGGAGATCCAACCCATCAATCCTAAAGGAAATCAGTCCTGAATATTCACTGGAAGGACTGATTCTGGGGCTGAAGCTCGAATATTTTGGTCATCTGATGTGAAGAACTCACTCATTGGAAAAGACCCTGATGCTGGGAAAGATTGAAGGTGAGAGGAGAAGGGGACAACAGAGGACAAGATGGTTGGATGGCATCACTGACTCGGTGGACATGAGTTTGAGTAAGCTCCAGGAGTTGGTGATAACAGGAAAGCCTGGCATGCTGCAGTCCATGAGGCTGCAAAGAGTGGACATGACTGAGCAATTGAACTGAACTGATACAGAGTACATCATGTGAAATGCTGGGTTGGATGAAGCACAACTGGAATCAAGATTGCCAGGAGAAATATCAACAGCCTCAGATACGCAGATGACACCACTCTAATGGCAGAAAGCAAAGAACTAGAGATTCTCTTCAGGAGAGTGAAAGAAGACAGTGAAAAAAATTGGCTTGAAATTCAACATTCAAAAAACTAAGATCATGGCATCCAGTCCCATCAGTTCATGGCAAATAGATGGAGAAAAAGTGGAAACAGCAACAGATTTTATTTTCTTGGTCTCCAAAATCACAGCAGATGGTGACTGCAACCAAGAAATTAAAAGACATTTGCCAACATTTGCCCTTTTCTCCACATCCTCTATAATATTTCTCATTTGTGGATTGTTTAATGATGGCCATTCTGACTGGTGTGATGTGATACCTCATTGTAGTTTTGATTTGTAATTCTTTAATAATGAGCGATGTCGAGCATCTTTTCATGTGTTTCTTGGCCATCTGTATGTCTTCTTTGGAGAAATGTCTGTTTAGGTCTTTTGTCCATTTTTTAAAAATTGGGTTGTTTGTTTTCCTGATATTGAGCTGCATGAGCTGTTTGTATACTTGGAGATTCAACCTTTGTCAGTTGTTTAATTTGCAATTATTTTCTTCCATTCTGACATAGAGAGCTCAATCCAGTACTCTATGACAAGCTAGACAGGTAGGATATGGGAGGGAGGTTCATGAGAAATGGGACAGCAGTATGCCTTTGGTTGATTCATGTTGATGTATGGCAATAACCAGCATAGTATTATAAAACAATTATACCCCCCCAATTTTTTTTAAAAACTCCTTGGAAAGAAAGTTACAATAAACTTAGGCAGTGCATTAAAAAGCAGAGACATCATTTTGTCAACAAAAATCTGTATAGTGAAAGCTATGGTTTTTCCAGTAGTCATGTATGGATGTGAGTGTTGGACCATACAGAAGGTTGAGCACTAAAGAATTGACACTTTCAAATTTGGCACTGGAGAAGACTCTTAAGAGTTCCTTGGACAGCAAGGAGATGAAATTATTCAGTCCTTAAGGAAATCAACTCTGTATATTCATTGGAAGGACTGATACTGAAACTGAAGCTCTGATACCATGGCGATCTGATGTGAAGGACTGACTCATTGGAAAAGAGCTCGATGCTGGGAAAGATTGAGGGCAGGAGGAGTAGTGGGCAACAGAGAATGAGCTTGTTGGATAACACCACTGACTCAACCGACAAGAGTTTGAGCAAACTCAGGGAGACAGTGAAGGACAGGGAAGCCCGGTGCACTGTATGGAGTTACAAAGAGTCAGACACGACTTAGAGACTGAACAACAATTGTAATATCAATTATGGTGCAAAATGATGATGTAAAATCAGGGGTCAGATTAGGAGTGGTCCTGGAAAAAAAGCTTTTTGACACTGGGACTAAAACAGCAATTTTTTAAAAGAAAGAAACTTTAAAAATGAAAAAGTATTAACTTAAAATTGGTTGGATATTAGAACATGAAGAAAAGAAAGATTATAATATTTCATACCATGAAGGGCTAAGAATAGGGATATAAGTGATAGAGATAGGAACTTTACTAACAAAATCTGAGAAAGCAAGGTTTACAGAGAGTGCAGAGAGATCTGTTCAGTTTTAGATACACTGAGTTTGAGATAACAGTCAATATTCATCCAGTCATTTCTAGACTTTGCATATGAATTGGAATACAGCATTAATATGAATCTGCAATACTGAGGGGAAAAAAACATAATTATGCATCTTTTTTTTTCTCCTATCATTTTTCCTAGAATTGCAAATCCTAACACACAGGATCAGTTCTAAATTAATGGGTGGTTTGAAGAACCAGAAGAAGTATGATTTATCTTTCTTAAGTAGTGGTTAAAATTAAAAAAAAAAAAAAAAGTCCTGTCTTTGAAATAGATTTATTCCTGTGTCCTGTGTTGCAGGAATGTCAGTTATGTTAATTTTGAAGTCCTTGTTTGTAGGTGTATATGAGAGTAATTGAAAGCCGTGGACTAATAGCAGATTACTTATTTTGTGACTTCAGAGAATGATTTCAAAATAATTATAAATATATATACACATATACATACAAACACACACACATGTGTGTTAAGGCAAAGATTTATATCTGCTTGAAACAGAATAATGCTGAAATGGCACATGTGGAACCACAGGCTGATAAATTAACTGAAGTAGTACAAGCAGAAACTAAAGGAGATTCTGAGAATGTGAGTTATTGTGAATCTGCTGAATCTTAGAAAGAGTACAGGAGTCTATGGAACTTGGAAATTGGAGATTTCTGTCCATCTTTTTGAGATCTCGAGAGACAAGGAGAAGTAGCTAACATCTGAATCATCCTCTATGCCCATATGCAAAATACTTCAGCACTTTCTTCCTCAATGTTATAAACACTGCTGAGAATGTTATTAATCTACCAGAAGATGTTGGAATCTGCACATACATTGGTTGGTGATGTTTGTTGGGTTTCTGAAATAGCAAGGAAATGCACAGAACATTTTGCATACTTCTTGGTTTCCGCCAGATTAGAGTCAAAATAAGCAAATTTAGAGATGACTTTCTGTAGGCCAGGAAACTCTCTGCCTTAATTTCCTACATGACCATCTTCCATGTATTCTTCTGTCCTTCATGTTGCCCCACTTTATTATTTACATTTTCTTCTCTTGAAGGCTGGAATTGTGTGACTGTGGCATGGATAATATTTGATTCCAACATGATTAATTGGATTAAAATATTATAGTTATTTTTTTAACAGAATGATGCTTTTTAAAAATTCTGAAGTGATAATTGCTTTACAATACCATGAGAACTGTGTTTGTAGGAATAGTTAATTACAAGATCAGAAGTTCAATGAAATCATTTATTTTTATACAAGAATATAAATGCAAATCCAATATTTAACCTTGGATTATAAATAATATTTTAAAGAATATTAAATATATTTAATTTGTGGAGTCAAGAGTAGAAAATTTAAAATTCAAATTGTGATGTTTATGATTTGATTTATGATTTATTTGTTAGATCTCTAATTTTAAATTGGAAGTGTCATAATCCAAGAACCTAACATTCCAAAATCTGATATTATGCATATAATTTAAACTATACTTGGTTATCTTTCAATCTATCAATTTATTTGTTAATTCATTCAGTTATTTATCCAGATATTCAGACAAGTTGTTAATGATGATAAAATTGCACTTTAAATCTCCCTAGAGAAAAAGAGAAAAGCTCAATTAAGTGTTGTCCTGGGTGGGTTTTAAATAGCTGAATAGAGGGATAAGTAAGCTGAAATGGATCAGCCTCATACAACTCCCTGACAAACATCTTAAGAGCAATTCCTCAATAAAGTTTGCCATCAAGTTTACCTTCAAATATGTGAAATAGAAAATCTTAATTTATTCCTATGGCAGAGAATATATGTATATATGTATATGGCAGCTGTGCTTTGCTTCTGGGAAAAATGTAAACATATTTCTGTCAGGATAAATATTTTAACTTTTTATTGCTAAGTATAATGAAAAATTTAAAAAAAAACACAAAAATATTTATGCCAGTAATTGAAATGCAGCCTATATTATTATATCGGCCAGAATATGTTCTTAATATACTGCTGTAAAGATGTGGGGGTGCAGAAACTCTAAATAATGTTGTACAAGAAAGGTTTTATCACCTAATTTACAAAGTGAGAGATGGGTAAATTCCTGTTGGGCTGAAAATAAAAAAAAACATTGAAAAGTCCAAGAGAAGTTAACCATATTGCATTTGATATGTACATTCTATATTTCCAATTTAAATGCACATTTCTTTGGGGGGTGAGGAAGACATTAAATTGATGTGGAAAACTATGGTCTTGTTCTATGCAACCTTTAAGTTATAGTTGTGAGAGACAAACATCTCACTTCTTTAACACTGTAAGAGATGAATTTAATAGTTAAGTTGGTTAATTAATTGAAAGTGAATTTTGTCTAGGCCAGCTTAAGGCAAATTTTGATAGCCCAAATATTTCAACTCAGCTTGCTAACCACACTTCTAGAAGCAGAAACAGATGCTCCAGGCTAAGGACTGCTCACAAAAGATTTTAATGAGATGAAAAAGTATGAATATAAATTGCACCTTATCTCTAATGCTTGAGAGTGAATTTTCTCAGAAATTAAGTTTAGAAAGATATTGTGCTGTGATGAACATAAATGCTCACACTCAATTTCACTTATTGCAAGTGAGATTTCTATTTCTTCTGTCTCCTAAGGAAGATCTTATATGGTAAATCTAGTTAGATTTTGGCAATAAGCAGTCTTTTTTTGGGAAAACATAATTTAATATACTATCTTTTTTTTTTTTCATTGATAGAAGAGGTAAGAGTGACTTAGGTACCAGGTATGAATAAAACACCTTCAAGTCTGTCAAATTTCAGTCACACAATTTCTGAAACCCTTATATCGGTCTGATGGAGTTATGATATTTCTGCAATAGCTGCTTATAGGTTTGTGCTCTGCAGCTAAACTGAAATCATGCTGAAGGTACAAAAACTGTAAGCACTGGAATTCTCTCTCCCAGTTTCAAAGAAACATTTCTTATTTAGATGCAGGATCAATACTCAACATTTTGTTAAAAGCTCCAAATATTTTGTACTGAAGAGACTCAGAATATTAGTATAGAGAGGAAACTATCTCAAAGTAACTCATTTCAACAGAGATTTACACTTACTAGGGAAACTAAATAACTTCTATGAAAATTTAAAGAGCTTTGCATTTCTCTGGGTAGAGGCTAAACCACTATTATTGAGATGCCACAATAAAGCACCCACCCATACCCGTGTATCCATCCAAACTTGGGTAGGTTCTTTGCGGTTAATTGCGTATACTATACTTGACTTTTGACTTTCACTTGTGCATCATGGTAGGTGGTCAGTTTCTACCATCTCCCAGCTAATAGGGGGGAGAAAGAAAGCAGAAAGTCAACATCCTGTAGTTTTAAGGTCAAGAACCAGTGACATTCATATCCCATTGACTAGAGCAGTTATGTGGCTACACTTAGCTATGAAAGAGACTTGGTGTGGTAGCAGTCTTTAAGCCAGACCCTGATAAATCCAACTGGGAAACATCATTAAATAATATTTAACTCAAACATACTTGTTTAGATTTTTTAAAAGACGTTAGATAAAAAGACAATTGGAAACCTATAAACTGACTATCCTTTTGACCCACCCTTGAGAAAGTTCTTTAGGATTTAAATGAGTGCTATGTGGCCCACACAGACTTTTACAGGCTTTCAAAATGAACACATGCACCCCCATGGCTGATCATGTCCGTGTATGGCAAAAACCACTACAATATTGTAAAGTAATTAGCCTCCAATTAAAATAAATTAATTAATTTTTAAAAAATGTTTACTAATTTTTAAAAGATCTAGTTTTAAGCTTGGCGTATCATAGGAGGAGACACAGAAAATTTATCTGAAAAGATAAGATTGGACTACTGGGGTCTTAGGTGTTCTTGAATGTTTTAATAACAATTAGCATTTATTGAATATGTACAGTGCATCTTACCCTGTTTTAAGTACTTACCACACAGTAACTAACTTCATCCTCACAAAGAACCTTTGAAGGGTTACTGCCATATCAGGGATGAGAAGACTGACACTCAGTGGGGTGAAATAGCTTCACATGAGATACTTAATAAATGAAGTTGATAAGCATATAGAAATAAATGCTATGTATGACACAGCACTAAAGAAAGAAAAAAAAGTGAGAATGAGGCAAAAGACAAAAGATTCCAGTTCAGTATAGGCATCTCCTCGACAACATTGACAGAATGTAGTAAATAACAGAGTTGGCTGTCAAGCTGAGCAGAAAAAAACATGATTCATAAAGCTGAGCAGAAAAAACGTGATTCATAAACCATGAAAAGAGGTAACAAGGCAAAGAGTAGGACTGGGTCAGAATTTCTTCTCAGAGAAAAGTTTCCAAGGTAAAGCCACACTTGTTCTTTTAAATATTTCTAAGAAAAATTGACCAAGCAGTGATCATTTTTAATTAAAAAAAAAAAAAAAAACTAAAACAGATCTCTTAACCTTTCAAAATCCATCTCAGGCTCCCTTTCCAACATGCTTTTAATAATCTCTGTCACCTCCACCAATGGAAGACTTCATCACTGCTTCTCTTCAGTGTGGTCCCCTACTTTGACTTATCGCACTTGATTATATGTGTTTACGTCATTGTCTTCCTTGATAGTTTTTAAGTTCCTTAAAAGCTGTACCTTAAAATTCTTTTTAATGTGTACTCCCAGTACCTTCCAAAATACTGAACATTCTCAATAAATATTTATTGAATTGAATTAAAAGTCTTCATGGCATATAGGAAGGAGGCTTGACCTAGGTCGGCACAAGAGAATTTAGCAAATATTTGAAGCATGTGATGCTGCTCCCTTTTGGTGTCCATAGCAATAAACTTTTTTTTTTTTTTTTTTTGAACAAGGTCTAGAGAATCCTCTTTAACACAGGTGGATATTATCTATCATGAGAACCTGGCTAGAAAATGAAAGCTATTTCGCAGGGCAGCCACAATAGGTCAGCACCGCAGAAACGGCTTGGCTGAGCGTGACTGCATGATCTTGCATCCTTAGCCTAAGGGTCTCAATTCATGTTAAGACCACCAATATACCCATGTAAGAAGGATCATGGAAAACAGAATGTTGAAGCTTTAGAGAAAAGAAAAAATAGAAATTTGGGATAAAAATATTTGCTGTTACTCCTGTGAGGGTTTTAGAAGTTTAGAGTACATCAGTGTTAATGAAGTTTTATTTTTTTCTACCCCTAGCATTTAGAAAGTTATATCTTCTTTTCTTTAATTCTGCTTTACTACTGTCCTGATTAAAAAATTTATAAGAGAGAGAAAGGGGATGGCCAGCAATCTGTGCCCATCAGGGAACCATTTCCAAACCAGAACATACATTTCAGGTCTGCCAATATAAACACTTAATGAAGGAAATTTGCTGAAATGCTGGGCAAGACTTATGTGTGTTTTTTCCTACCTTCGGTGTACAAGATCAATGATGGCAATCAATCAACTACTTGGAAGGATTGATCTTTGTAATTGTGAAATTGAATAGTAAGCGAAATGAAGGTATGGAAAGCTAAAAATAAGGCTTCCCTTAAACTTTCAGAATTTAGGTCTTAAAACACAGGCTTTGTGTTGACAGATTCGCCAACTTTTCTTCACTTTCTTCATATTGAGGGACAGTATTAGCCTTACTCACTTTGTGCTTAAAATATCTCAGCCTTTCTTAGTGCAGGGTTAACATCTCCATGTCAAAATTATAGCTGTTATGAGCCTCTCCAATGCTGTTTAAAGGAAATAAACACTTATAAACCCTACCTCCAAAAAAAAAAAAAAAATGTATTGGTCTCTTAATCCATTGGTTTTGTTTGTTACAGGTTTATAATCTTTCTCAAGCCTCCCCTGGTGGTTCAGACAGTAAGGAGTCTGCCTAGAATGCAGGAGACCTGGTTTCGATCCATGGGTTGAGAAGATCCCCTGGAGAAGGAAATGGCAACCCACTCCAGTATTCTTGCCTGGAACATCCCATGGACGGAGGAGCCTCGTGGGCTACAGTTCATGAGGTCGTAAAGAGTCAGACATGACTGGGTGGCTGATACACACAATCTTTGTCAGTCAGAGTGGCTCTGTTTTGAAGAGTGACTGTTTGTCTCTCCTCTGTGAAAAAGAAGTCAGTTGGAAATAAGCAGCAGAAATGATAGTTGGTTACTTTGGTTTCAAATGACCCAAATTAAATGACCCCAAATGTTCTGCTCTGTTAGGCAGTATCCTGATGAGCAGATTTAACTTTCATCAACTCAGAGGTCTTTGAAGTGTCGTGCTTTTTACCCCCTGTCATGTTGTAGCATACAAACTCTTTTTGTTTTTAGAGTTGGAGGCTTTCATATTACACGCTGCTGCTGCTGCTGCTAAGTCACTTCAGTCGTGCCCGACTCTGCTAGGTTTGACCAATTATAAACACCAGGATTTAAAAGAAGGTTCTCATTTGTGTGTTTCAATTTAAGTTCATCATTCACCATTTCATTATCACTATGCTATATGTGTTTAAATAAGAGAATGAGAAGCATTATAAGAAAATATCTGTTGAAGTGGAAGGCTGCATTTAGGCAAGAATCTCTTAAGCTGTTTTAATTGAAGTATAGTGGGTTTCAGGTTACAGCAAAGTGATTCAGTTATATATGTATATATGTGTATGTATATATATATTCACACATATATATATAGGGGTGTGTGTGTGTGTCTGTGTGTTTCAATATATGTTCTTTTTCAGATTCTTTTCCATTATAGGTTATTATAAGATATGGAATACAGTTCCTTGTGCTATATAGTAGGTCCTTGTTTATCTATTTTATATAGAGTAGTGTGTATCTGTTAATCCTAAACTTTCACTGAATTATCAAAATAATTGTCCCTATCATCTATTCCTCTCCTATGGTTATGAAGAGCCTATTGATGGGCTGTTTACCACATAGAATGGTGTCCTACATGTCTGAAGCACCCATCTTGTAACTAATATGCACCAGATCCTACAATAGGCTCTGTCCATAATTCCACTTTATAGGTAAGGACATCAAGATTAGAGAGATTACGTAACTTGCTCAGGTGCCACAGATTTCATGGGGCAGGAAATTCAAGATAAGGTGCTTCCACTATTCTCTCCCAAGAGCTTATAATGTAATGAGGAAGACAAATAGCAAAATTATACTTCCTAATACCTGAACATTATATGTATCATTTGTAATACTATGATAAATTTATCCCACAAGTTTGTCATAAAGATTAAATAAAAATGTGTACGAAGAGGATGATTTATATTTGTTATGTATATTTATATAATCAGGCAGAGGATTTAAATGCCTTGTCTAATGTATAAATTCCTGATATAATTGGATTCTTCTTTCAAAATGATAGATCTCTTTACTCACCATACTGTTAATGAACAAAGCAATGAATTTTTTCCTATCATTCCCTTTGAGATTATTCATAAGGAACATTGAAGGCAACTGTTTAATTCTTACTACCCAAAATATTTTGTGCTAAGTTTAGCCACATAGTCTAGTATACTAATGGCAGTATGTAAGATCCTTTGTGAGACTGTGAGATTCCTGAAGCAGAAGCTAAGCCTTATCCTTCTGGATGTTATAATCCATTAATACAGGTTCTGAAACATTGAACAGGTGTGTGTCCAATATGCCAATATTTCCCATGATGATTCACATGAATAGAATCAATCAAATTATAGCAACTAGAAGTATTATTAAGGCAGAGAATTTCAGAAGGAACACTAGGCAGGAGGGGACAGGTTCTAAGCTCTAGTCTAAACTCGTATCTCAACACAGCTGCTGACATGCTCTGAGATCTTGTACAAGTCACTGACACTTTCTTGAATTTATACCTTGTTGATCTATCAAATAAATATAAAAATATCTGCCTACCCATTTCAAATAAAGTTATAAATAATCATATTAAAGTGTTTTAGAGTTAGAAAAGACTCAAAAGATTTCTTCCTTTCTAATACAACCCCATTTAATGCTGCCATCCAAAAATATTGAGTTGACAAAAATAGACAAAATTATTAACTATTGAACTAAGATTTCCTGCTTCTCATTCCAGCCCTATGTTTACTGTATTATCCCATCAGAAAAAACTTACATGTTATTAAGTACAATCTGATATGCCTCATATTTGGAATATAGTCTAGAATTGACAAAACAATTGCATAATTTCCAATCACCCTCCAGGATAAACATCCTCATTCTGACACTTTATAGGAAAGAACATAGACTTAGGAAATTTATTGATAGAATGACTTAGCCAAAGTCACACAGCTTGCAAGAGGCCAAGCCAGGACTTGGGCTCAGCATCCTGTCTTCACACTTTGTTCTACTTTGAACAGCTGTTAAAGTACTTGCTGAATACCGTGGTTGTGTTGTGTTCTAATTAAATGAGCTAATCTTTATATTGCTTCCAATAACATTTAATGGTTATATTTTCTTATTTTTTTTTCTTTTATGGATCCTAATTTTTGCTATAGAAAGTATTTTCATTACTTGTAAACCAGGAAATTAATCTATTTTTATCCTACTTAGAAAAATGCTGTACCCTTAGTGAAGGAGAACACAGAGGATTCATAAACAGATAAAATGGCTCAACCTTACCTTACATATTTTTGCCAAATTCATTCAATGTAATATACAACATTTTATAATTCTAGACAGTTATGTGCGTGCATGCGTGCTAAGTCATTTCAGCTGTGTCCGACTCTTCGCGGCCCCATGGACTATAGGCCACCAGGCTCTTCTATCCATGGGATTCTCCACCAAAGAACACTGGAATGGGCTGCTATGCCCTCCTTCAGGGGATCTTCCCAACCCAGGGATCGAACCCTCATTGGCAGGTGGGTTCTATACCACAAGCACCACCTGGGGAGCCCAGACAGTCACACTTATCAGCAGGATATAATATTGCAAGTATAATAGAAAGAAAATACTTAACCTGCCTTAAGGTAGATGAAACTTGTGGAAATCTCAGTAAAACTTTCTAAATTGAGTTGGACAAAAAGTAGAAAGCTTTTGAATTTTAAGTTACAAATTAGGTCTAGAAGGTGAAATTTCCTGGTAGGTTGAAGTGAGTGAGTGAAAGTTGCTCAGTTGTGTCCAACTCTTTGCTACCCCATGGACTATGCAGTCCATGGAATTCTCCAGGCCAGAATACTGGAGTGGGTGGCCTTTCCCTTCTCTAGGAGATCGTCCCAACTCAGGAATTGAACCAGGGTCTCCTGCATTGCTGGCAGATTCTTTACCAAGTGAGGTATTAGGGAAGCCCAGGTTTCGGGAAAATTTGTCTCTTAGTGGCCAAGTTCATTGCATAAGGTAAATGGCTGTTCAGATACTTGGTAAAAGTGTAAGAATATTTGTTTACACACTTAAGTGTGGTAAAATCTTATATAGCATGAAAACTAGATGTAAACTCTGTTTTTCTAAAATAAACTCTGGTAAACAGAAATAACTTCTGTTAAGTTTCAGGCATACTTATGTAGCCTGTATTACCTTAAGACATACTAGGTGAATCAAGAAACAGGTGAGGTTTTCATAATACACAGAATCCTAATATTTAGTAATTGAAGAAGGAAATGGCAACCCACTCCAGTACTCTTGCCTGGAGAATCCCATGGATGGAGGAGCCTGGTAGGCTGCAGTCCATGGGGTGGCTAAGAGTTGGACATGACTGAGCGACTTCACTTTCACTTTTCACTTTCATGCATTGGAGAAGGAAATGGCAGCCCACTCCAGTGTTCTTGCCTGGAGAATCCCAGGGATGGGGGAGCCTGGTGGGCTGCCGTCTATGGGGTCGCACAGCGTAGGATACGACTGAAGTGACTTGGCAGCAGCAGCAGCATTTAGTAATACAAAAAGAAGGGAAAAAAAAACAAAACAGCAATTAATATGGACAAAACATATTGTATTTTATTATAGTTACCTAGAAAAAGGCACTGGATATTGTGGCCACTTAATGCTAACTTCCAACATACTGAAATTAGTGATGCATACAGTTTCTCTGATAGATACAATAGTATTGCAATTATTGTTGGTCTAATCATAATTTCAAAATTAAATTATTTCATATGATATTATTGCTTGATTATTTTCTCTCACTGAGTGTTAATCTACATAAGAGGGTGGGGCTCATTCAATCAGTCGAAGACCGGTAGAGAAATGGTTGAAGTTTCCTAAAGAAGAAGGAATTCTCCTCAGGATTACAACATAGAAACTGCCTAAGTTTCCAACCTGCTGTCCTGGTGGAATTCAAACTCCATCCTGCCAACCTGATCTATAAATTTTGAATTTGTCAGTCCCCACAATTATATGACATGAGATAATTCCTTAAAATGAATCTTTCTCTCACCTGCTATCTCCTCTCTCTCTCTCTCTCTCTCTCTCTATATATATATATATATGTAAGTATATGTATATATATATACACACTACATACTGTATAGTGTATGCTATGCTATAACACACATATACAAAACCTATTTTGCCTCTCTGGAGTGCCCTAACTGATACACTCTTCTACCCATATTTCCACAAAACTATGAATTTTTAACTTTTTAAACTGTAAAGCACTCTAAATCCTTATGAAAGGTGAATGACATATTAATATGTAAAAATATAATAATGTAACATACATGAATATTTTAAACATACCTAAATATGCCTCACATAATTCCACAAACAAAAATAATACCCAGGGCTAAAATGTGTCTAGCAAATGTGGAATTCAAGTCAGAAACAATAATATAGATAGAGTCTGAATAGGTTAAAAATAAAATAAGACAGTGTTGCAGGTAAACAGAAAACAACATAGAATCAGGTTTGCTAGCATACTTAGCAAGCATTCAGCAAGGCAAAAGCGAGCCACTCCATAGGAATTCATGGTTTCTTTGGAGGGGGAGTTAAAGGAGATTAAGTATTATTAGTACTATATAATCATATTTCTTCAGTCAAAAACATTTTAAATTCTCCCAGTGTTTGGTGCATACCCAGAAAGCATTTGCTGCCACTTCAATGGCACAGGTTGATTTCAATGGGCTACAATGTGCTACATGGGATACAGGTCTGAAATCCAGCCTGTGTAAGCTGCCCAAGCTGGCTGCAAGCCCTAAGATGGAAGGGAACCCCTTCTAATTCCCCCCAAGTTCCTGAGGTGCCAGAGGTGACCCTGACACAAATATGCTCTCCAGATTATTTCTTCTCTTTTACTTAAAAAATGAATATCTCAGTCCCTATTTTCTTCATCTGACTTTCCCAAAGTATGAAATAAATCTTCTTTATGAGCTACATTGGCAATGCTGTTACAATACTTAAACTTTAACAAGGAAGGTCATCTTCTATTAAACATGCACATATAGCGATTAGTAAGACGAGTGTCTCAGTCTGTTTGGGCTGCTATGACAAAATATCACGGAGTAAAAGGCTTGTAAATTTAACTCTAACAGTTCTAGAGGCTAGCAGTTACAGATCAGGGCCCTCTTCCAAGTTACAAATTTCTCCGTGTGTCTTCACATGGCAGAAGTGAGCTGGTTCTCTGGGGTCTAAAAGTAAAATAAAAATAAAGGTACTTCCTCAAAGCCCCACCTCCTATATCATCTCATTGGGCCATCAGGATTTTAACATATGAATTTCAGTGAGACACAACATTCAAAACTTAGCAATAGATAAACTCTTTCCATGTTACTACTGTGTGGTTTAGATTAACTAACTTTTCTACTTTTTTAGTATTCTTTATCTCTTATTCCTATACCCCTTTAAAGAAGGAGAGACTCAGTTCCTGTACTTCATATAAGCTTATGGAAGAACCAAAAACTAAACAAAACTCTTTCTTGTTCTTTGAAAAACTCTTTTGCTTTATGAATGAAATTATTCTCACTCAAAGTCATTAGATACAACCAAATCATATTATCCTCAAGCTTTTAAAATAACCTTATAGTATTTCATAATATTTGGAAATCGAGAGTGTATTTCTCACCAAGTGAGGTTAAATTAGTAAGGGGAATGGCATTTGCCAAGTGCCTAAAATATAAAGATCAATATATTTTAACTTGCTGAAAACACACCAAGATTATGGTTACATTTAACAACACAGTCACTTATTCTAGCTGAAGTTTTAAAAAGCTTGCTGCCTAAACTTAATACTTCAATTTACCAATATATTTTGGATGATTACTGTGTACCGTACTCTATAGTAAAATTGTGGCACTCCTATAAAAAATGCTTTGAACACAAGCAATAATGAATACAAAGTCATGCAATCCTGACTTGGTATAGGCTGGACTTTGGATGCCATACTCTCGTCAAAGGCACTTCTGGGCAGCCTGCACATTTCCATTCTTCTTAGTAACAGGATGCACACATAGGTCAAATGGGAATCCCAGAATCTTTCAGAGAGATGTGTTTTGTTTATTCACTTAAAATGAATGACCACATACCTTCCAAGGTATATTTGCCTGATATTTGAAATGACATAAATGTAAATCTGAGGTGTAAAGGGTTCTTCAAAATGCAATCTGTTTTGAGGTAAAACTTTATTTCTAACCACATTTTCCCTATGATATATTTCTTCAAACTAAAAACTAATTTTTATCTAATGTATATGCATATGTACATATGTGTGTAAGTTATTTGATAACTGATTATGTCATCATCATTTTTAATACTTAGTGATATGAAATGTTGAAAAAGGTCCTACAAGTGATTTCCAAGATGGGTAACTTTTAAGGTTTAAGTTAATTATGTGAACTTCCAAATTTATATTCTTATAAATGAATTTTTAAAGTCAGTGGAAGAATTACTATTCTGTACTGTGAGAAGAGTAGTAAGAAAAACGTATGGGGATTAACTGTAATGACCTTAAAATTGAAAAGAAAGTGAGCAACACAGAAAAAGGTGGTAAAATAAAAAAAAGTTTAATAGAGACCAGGAAGCTAAAAATAATTCAGCTCTTAATCTATCATCGATTTTTATTACATCTGAACCCTGTAAAGCGGCAAGTTCCTTACACACATACACACACACGCACAGACACACACCTAATTTATTATTTATGTTCACACATGTGCCAGATGTTGCAGGCTACAGAAGATTCTAAATAATTTGCCTCATGGAAGCAGAAGGAGGCCATTTTTGACATGTGCCTTGAACAAAGCCACAGGTATCTTGTTACTAATATTTCCTCCACACACCTCAAACTCTATTGCCCATGAGGTAAAGTTCAAAGCTCTAGACCATTTGCTGTTTGGCACTTGTTTATCTCTCAGCTTCATTTCTAAGTTATTTCTTCTTCCTTCACTAAGCAGAGGTTCTATACTCCAGGTAGAAATAATATCTCACTAAGTTATTATTCTAAGGATTAAATAAGACTACATATATAAAAATATATACATATATGCTGGTGCAGTGTATATAGTAAGAAAATAAAGATATTTACTAGTATCAATGATAATATCTCCATGTAGTATTGTTTTCACATTCCAGGAATTATGATCATGACACTATGTGCATGGTTAACTGGTGTGGTTCCCTGGGGTTGAAAAAAGAAATGAAGTAGCCCTGTTAGATCTCAAGTGAAAAAAATGATATCTTACATAAACTTTACATAAATCAGACACATTAAATACAGTCATGTGATATATGTGTGTGTATAGTTCAGCTTTATTTCTGCTTTATTCAGCTTTATTTCTGCTTTATTGACTATGCCAAAGCCCTTGACTATGTGGATCACAATAAACTCTGGAAAATTCTTCAAGAGATGGGAATACCAGGCCACCTGACCTGCCTTTTTGAAAAATCTGTATGCAGGTCAGAAAGCAACAGTTAGAACAGGATATGGAAGAACAGACTGATTCCAAATAGGAAAAGGAGTACATCAAGGCTGTATATTGTCACCCTGCTTATTTAACTTATATGCAGAGTACATCATGAGAAATGCTGGGCTAGAAGAAGCACAAGCTGCAATCAAGATTGCCAAGAGAAATATCAATTACCTCAGATATGCAGATGACACCACCCTTATGGCAGAAAGTGAATAAGACTTAAAGAGCCTCTTGATGAAAGTGAAAGAGGAGAGTAAAAAAGTTGGCTTAAAGCTCAACATTCAGAAGACTAAGATCATGGCATCTGATCCCATCATTTCATGGCAAATAGATGGGGAAACAATGGAAACAGTGTCAGACTTTATTTTTGAGGGCTTGAAAATCACTGCAGATGGTGACTGCAGCCATGAAATTAAAAGATGCTTACTCCTTGAAAGGAAAGTTATGACCAACCTAGACAGTATATTAAAAAGCAGAGACATTACTTTGCCAACAAAGTTCCATCTAGTCGAGGCTATGGTTTTTCCAGTGGTCATGTATGGATGTGAGAGTTGGACTGTGAAGAAAGCTGAGTACCAAAGAATTGATGCTTTTGAACTGTGGTGTTGAAGACTCTTGAGAGTCCCGTGGACTGCAAGGAGACCCAACCAGTCCATCCTAAAGGAGATCAGTCCTGGGTGTTCATTGGAAGGACTGATCCTGAAGCTGAAACTCCAATACTTTGGCCACATGATGCAAAGAGCTGACTCAGTTGAAAAGACCCTATGCTGGGAAAGATTGAAGGTGGGAGCAGAAGGGGACAACAGAGGATAAGATGGTTGGATGGCATCACCGACTTAATGGACATGAATTTGAGTATACTTTGGGAGATTGTGATGGACAGGGAGGCCTGGCGTGCTGTAGTCCATGGGGTCACAAACAGTTGGACACGATTGAGCAACTGAATTGAACTGAACTGATAGCTCAGCAGTAGAGAATCCATCTGCCAATACAGGAATCGTGGGTTTGATCCCTAGGTCAGAAAGATTCCCTGAAGATGGAAATGGCAACCCACTCCAGTATTCTTCCCTGGGAAATCTCATGGAGAGAGGAGTCTGGCAGGCTACAGGCCATGGGTTGCAGAGTGGGACATAACTGAACAACTAAACAACAACAATGACAACAATATATGTAAACAACAACCATATAAATATATATATATATAATGTTATTTTGACCCTGTTTCCAGGCCCTGGCTACATACCAGTCAGTTGCCTTCTTGAATAGCTTGAATAGCTGATTAAGTACACTTCCTAATCTCTTCCATTAACAGATTTTTATACCCTGGGTTATGATGTTCCAGCTCTAATTGCCCCAGGATCAGGGTATCACACAACTATAACTTTGCTGCTCCTGCTGACAATATTCAAATTAGCCAACCCTCAGGAAGTCTGATAAACTGAGCCTATGCCACCACATTTGAAAAACCTAAGTTGCCCCAGTTCCAGCTTGCTAAATTCCAGCTTGCTGTTGTATCCCTTGCATGGTTCTGCCTAGCAGCCTTCTCTCTTTCAAATCTTAAGTAGCAGAGCCTGTCTTTCATCTGCCCAGTGTCAAGGTGTTGTATCCCAGCATTAAAAAAAGAAAAGAAAGAGACAAGGAAAGAAAAAAAAAAAAAGACATTAAAAGAAAGGAGAAGAAAAGATTAGCAGTATTAAAACAGGCTTTTCATTTATACAAAACTTTGGTGCATTTTACCTCTACAGATCTTTAATTATGTTTCATAAATATCAATGATGACTTTGGCTCACAAATCCTAACAGAAACCAGGCATCAAAATTTTTTCTGAGTTAATGGATTCAATCTTCATTACTCAGTCTTCTTATGACTCACAATATATTTAAGCAAAACTGTGAAATGGTGTAGTCTCTCAAAGAGTCAAACACGACTGAGCGACTGAACCGAACTGAACTGAACTGATGATCAGCCTTACAAAATAAACACATAGTTTCTGCTTGGGAAAAGGATTTACTTGGTATCTCAGTTTTTCACTATTGAGAACATACGTAAGGTGGTATTCAAATAAAGGAGACACAATCAAGGACAGCCTAAGGAATCGTGCCACTGTTTATCGCTTCCTTTATGTTTTACAAGAAGGAAAATTCTGATATAAACCTTTATTGAAATAGCTATTTCAGGGGACATTGTGTTAACCTTATATATCTTAGACTTTAAGCTCTTTCATAAAGTAAGATCTATAAAGTCAAGATCTTTGAACAATCCTGATGCATCGTGAGTGACAGTGAATGTATGTTGAATGAATGAATGAATCCCAGATATTGTTAGCTTCATTCTCTTTGTATGGTAGCTTGATGAATTATAAAAACTTTGAGAATATAGTATAGACAGTTTTTTTTAAACTGGATGTAGAATTATAGATTATTGATTCCCAATAGGAAACAGGCAAGGAATCAGCATAATTAATAAACAATCTTAATAGGGACCCATCTTCCCTTGCTGGGAACCATGGAAACCACTAGACACAGAAAACAAAATCAGTGCCTTTCAGAAGTCTCTTCTAAAGCAAATTAGGAATCTGGTGATGTGAACTGTGAAATAAGCATCACTGCAGCACCTTGCATTTATGTAAATAAGCATTTTGGAGACAACTCTGTCGTTTCTCCAATTAGTAAAGAGATTCCTGGGACAACAGGTTGAAATGGGCTCATTTATTGCTACAGCAACCTTCTTCATTCTGTTTCTATAGACTCTTTAATTTATATTTTGATTTTTTCCTCAATTGGCTTTCAAACAATGTAGAAGATAGCATTCTAGGTTTTTGTGGGGAATGTATTAAGATCAAAAGAACATGGTCAAATGACAAGGAGTGTTCACAGGAAATAGCCCTACTGAGGTCTTTCACTGTTACAGGACCATCTACAGACCATATTCTTTTCATCAGACATTTAATATACTCTTGAAAGTTCTTACCTCCCTTTTCTATGCCCAACCAAATATATCAATAATATGACAAATCTTTTATTTCTACAAAATTGATAAGCACATGCTAAAGAACTGCTTCATCACAGTGGGTTGTTGCACTAGCCTAAGTGGTCTCTTCTCTCAGTCCTACTGAAGTCAATCTTGCTTAGTATTTCTCTTGTCAGATTAATTTTCTTAAATTATTATCTTCGTCATATCCTTTCCTTATTAAATAGTGTTTCTGTGATACCCATTTTCAAAAGATCAAATTCTAAACTCCTTTCTTGACAGTGGGAAAACCTGATATACCCTTAATTCTTTAACCACTTGTGGATAATGCTACCAAATCTTAGCAGTGCCCTGTCTTGCACCCCTCTACCTGACTCTTGCCTGGCTCCTAGACTCAGTCCAGTTCTCTCTTCCTACATGGAATCTTCCCATTCCAATTCAGCTTCCCATGACCACTCTCTTTATTATGAAATTAAGGCCTATTTCAAAATTGTACTATTTGATCATTGTACTGTCTTGATTTCTGGTTTAATTTATTTCTGGATCTATGTTTTGTCCCCTTATCATAGCCATTACCTCTATACTTTTTTACATGTGCCCTCTGATTGAAACTGTCAACTGCAAAATGGTACTTGCCATCTACTAATCCTTTTACAATCTAGAAGGATTAAATCCTATGCTGCAACAGTTGCTGAATTTCAACACCCCCTGAACAGACTTCAAGGTAGAGAACAGAAATGAGGCACTCTGTGCTCTCGGAAAAACTGGCAGTATAGGTCTTCAGGTAGTTAGATATTTTCAGGAGACTATTTTATGAGCCCAATTTTTGTATCTTTCATATCTAGAAAAGCACTAAAATGCTTCATGGTGATGGCTGTTCCTCACGACTGAAGAAAGCTTCATGAGACTAGCAGAAAACTGGAGAAAAAAAAAATATGTGCTTGATTAAATGTATTTCTCCTTCACCAAAATCACATATATACTGATCTTGACCCCCACCTCCACACCTCTTTGGAGCTGTTTCTCAGAGCTATCTGAGATGTCTCCTGGGCTTCAACCTTCACTTTGCCCCAAATAAAACTTAACTCACAACTCTCACACTGTGTATTTTTTAAGCTTACAGAATCAAGTGTAACAACATACACGCTTCCCACCAAGTATAAAAGCCCCTCCACACCCTCTGCCTCTTATTTGTAGACAAGCTGAAATCTCCCTGTCCTCTCTGAGTCACAGAAGAACTAGGTCCCAGCAGTTAATTGTTACAACAATAGAATCACAGACTCAGTATCTGATAAACATTCCTGAGCTCTTTTGGAGATTTTATAACTGGCCCTAGAGGGAAAAAGCTAACTGCAGAATGACCAGACTGCAGCCATGACTTAAGATATGCCAACTTAAACAGTACTGAAACCTATGGCTAGCACAGTTCCAAGGACTGGTCTGAAGAGAATGGAGTTAACACTATTGCTCATAATAAGCAGTCCTTATTAGTATCAAAATAATTGTAGTTTTCTCTGTCTGGAAATGTAAGTGGAAAACTAAAACTGTCAGCAAAGAGATGCTTTAAGCCTATGTCCATATCTTTCACTCTAAGACCTTGATGCCTTTTCTCAGCATGAAGAAGTTACAGAATATGGACCTTTGTCCCTAATCACATAGAAAGGGAATGATGTCTAATGGGGGGTGGGGGGACTTGTAAGCAGCTCTTTGTAGGAAATTGCACTTGGCAGGAAATCTCTTTTCTTATCAAAACTATATCATAACTAACCTTAAACCAGGTACCCTCATGCTGCTCTGCTCACTTCTGGTCCAAGCACACTTTTCAAATCTTTTGGTCACACAACATTGTCTAACCTGTGGGCTCTTTCCCATGGATCAAAGAAGGAAAAAATGAAGAATGAGTAATTAACAGACAACAGGATCGCTTCCCCATCTTCTCCTTCAGTAGTCTCACAGACAAACTGTGTGAACAAACTGGGAACAAGACTACATCAAAGAAAGATCACAGCAAGTCAACAAGCCTGCACACAATGGGGAATGGTTCATGACTCTGACCCTTCATTTCAATGATTAACTGAGATTACTTCCCTTTTCCCTTTAAAAACTTTCACGGCCAGTCAGAATCTTTGGAGATAGTTTTGGATGACTCCGAGTCCACCATCTTCCATATTGCCACCATTCTGATTTAAGGCAACTTTTCTTTCTACCAACATTTGTCTTTCACTTGGTATTGATTTTTGAGAGGTGAGTAGCCAGACCTAAGTTTGATTGCATGATAACTAACCATTCGGCCTCACTTATGCCATTACTTCCATTCCAATAATTCATTCACCTAAAAAGGTCCTCAAATGCAGTCATCCACTATCTCCTCTTCCCCACATTTCTTTTATTGACTCTCTGTTTGCTATAACAGCTTCCTTGCGTAGACCGTTAAATCTTCTCCTGTCACATTTTTTCTCCCTTGACTGATAACACCCAAATAATAGTTAAGAAAACAATTCATCTGCTCTGTATCTGTATTCCACTCCATGCCAATATTCAAATAAACAAAAGCTTTAGAAAATAAAATTACAAAAACTATGCTGATTTTAAACTGTGATCTCAAATGTCAAGTGTAATTCACATAGACTATATCTAACCATGGGCACCAGACTTCCCTCTTGGCTCAGACGGTAAAGAATCTGCCTGCAATGAGGGAGAGTTGGGTTCGATCCCTAGGAAGATCCCCTGGAGGAGAGTATGGCAACCCACTCCAGTAGTCTTGCCTGGAGAATCCCCATGGCCAGAGGAGCCTGGTGGGCTACAGTCAATCGGATTGCAGAGTCAAACACGACTGAGCGACTAAGCACAACCTTGGGCACCAACCATTTCTCCTATACCTCAACCATGTATTCTAGTCTTTTTTTTAAGAGCTATTTCTTTCTCCTCCTGTTAAATCTGGTCTTATGTTGGACATACGGTCTTATGCTAGACTTAATTAGTAATGTGGTAGAAGTGACTCTATGACAATTTATGGTCCAGCTTCTAAAAGTCTCTAAGGATGCTAAAGAAGCACAGTGGGGTATGAGTATCCATCATAGCCTGTAGATAAGGGAAAGTTCCTTGAAAAGGAGGATTTCATCTAAGGTCAAAATTAACCTGTGAGTTAAATGAGGGTTAGATAGTGATGATGGCAGTACTAGTAGGAATTAATATGTCCATTTCTAACAAAATTATATCAATCAATGTTTTAAATTAAAAAAAAATCTATCAAATATAGTACTACTACCTTCCTAGATGAGTTCCTAGATGAGGGCTTTAAGACCAGGTTAAAGTATCTGCATTTTGATAACTATAATATAGGTTTGAGCCATCCTAAAAAAAATTAAAAAAAAATAGGAACCTGACTTCTAACTACCTGAGAAAGAGCATTAACTAATAAAATTTTCCCTCGTATAAAGTAAGAGCTGTAATGGAAAATAAAACTACACTTCTAATTTAGGAAGCTCATATTTAGCTCTGTATAGTTGTTTTTCCATCTCTAGTTTGCTTAGATGTTCATAAGTTTTGAAAACAAGACTTAATACTCATTTGACAATGAAGAACAAATTGTGATTAAGCAATAATAATTAATATGGATATTTATCACTAAAAACTAGACAGGTGTTATATTGAAAAGCATCCCCAAGGGGGAAAAGAAGGCAAAAAGGTAAAGTGGTTGTCTGAGGAGGCCTTACAAATAGCTGAGAAAAGAAGAGAAGTGAAAGGCAAAGGAGAAAAGGAAAGATATACCCAACTGAATGCAGAATTCCAAAGAATAGCAAGGAGAGATAAGAAAGCCTTCCTATGTGAACAATGCAAAAAAAATAGAGGAAAAGAATAGAATGGGAAAAACTAGAGATCTTTTCAAGAAAATTATAGATACAAAGGAGCATTTCATGCAAAGATGGACACAATAAAGAACAGAAATGGTATGGACCTAACAGAAGTAGAAGATATTAAGAAGAGGTGGCAAGAATACACAGAAGACTATACAAAAGAGATATTAATGACCCGGATAACCATGATGGTGTGATCACTCACCTGGAGCCAGATATTCTGGAGTGCAAAGTCAACTGAGCCTAAGGAAGCATCACTAGGAACCAAGCTAGTGGAGATGATGGAATTCCAGCTGAGCTATTTCAAATCCTAAAAGATGCTGCTGCTAAAGTGCTGCACTCAATATGCCAGCAAATCTGGAAAACTCAACAGTGGCCACAGGACTGGAAAAGGTCAGCTTTCATTTCAATTCCTAGGGATGATGCCAAGGAATGCTCAAACTACTGCACAATTGCACTCATTTCACATACCAGCAAGGTAATGTCCAAAATTCTTCAAGCTAGGATTCAACAGAATGCAGACAAAGGACTTCCAGATGTAGAAGCAGGATTTAGAAAAGGCAGATGAACCAGAGTTCGATTGAATTGCCATCACCCATTGGATCATAAGAAAAGTAAGAGAATTCTAGAAAAACATCTATTTCTGCTTCATTGACTACACTAAAGCCTTTGATTGTATCAGTCACAATAAACTGTTGAAAACTCTTAAAGAGATAGGAATGCCAGACCACCTTACCTTCCTCCTGAGAAACCCGCCTGCAGGTCAAGAGAAAAGTTAGAACTGGACATGGAACAATGGACTGGTTAAACACTGGGAAAGGAGTATGTCAAGAATGTATATTGTCACCCTGTTCAGTTAACTTATATGCAGAGTACATCAAGTGAAATGCCCTGAAGCACAAGCTTGAATCAAGATTGTTGGGAGAAATATCAATAATCTCAGATATGCAGATGACACCACCCTGATGGCAGAAAGTGAAGACGAACTAAAGAGCCTCTGAATAAAAACGAAAGAGTCGAAAAAGCTGGCCTAAAACTCAACATTCAAAAAATGTAGATCATGGCATCCAGTCCCATCACTTCATGGCAAATAGATAGATAAACAATGGAAACAGTGAGAGACTTTATTTTCTTTGGCTCCAAAGTCACTGTGGATGGTGACTGCAGCCAGGAAATTAAAAGACGCTTGCTCCTTGGAAGAAAAGTTATGACAAACCCAGACAGTGCATTAAAAAGCAGAGACATTACTATGCCAACAATGGCTCATATAGTAAAAACTATGGTTTTTCCTGTCATCATGTATTGATGAGAGAGAGTCAAAGAATTGATGTTTTCAAACTGTGGCATTGGAGAATACTCTTGAGAGTTCCTTGGACTACAAGCAGATCAAGTCAGTCAATCCTAAAGGAAATCAACCCTAGGTTTTCATTGGGAAGACTGATGCTGAAGCTCCAATATTTTGGCCACCTAATGTGAAGAGCTGATTAATTAGAAAAGACCCTGATGCTGGTAAAGATTGAAGGCAGGAGGAGAAGGGGATGACAGAGGATGAGATGGTTGGATGGCATCACCGACTCAGTGGACATGAGTTTGGGCAAACTTGGGGATATGGTGAAGGACAGGGAAGCCTGCCATGCTACAGTCCATGGGGTTGCAAAGAGTTGGACATGACTAACCACTAATCAACAATAAATATTGGAGATGTACTCGATATCTCAATGCCCTAGACATAAACATAAATTTGGTTCTATATTTTATAAATAATCATGAGAATGTGTTTTGGAAATGTCTCTCTAGTTGAATAGCAGACATATCGTAAGAGGCATGAAAAAGTTTTCTGCTTCCAGGTTTTGTATTCCTGAAGAAGAAGGAGAAACCAGAGAGTGGCAAGCTGAAGTTATAGGCTATGATCAGATCATTGATGGCCTTCATCCAATGTAGGCCTTAACAGATTGTTATTTAGGGAATGAATATAGAATCATTTGTGTCTTTTCCTTGTACAACAAAACCAGTCCAAGTAAAACAATGCTTGCATTTAAGGTTAAATATTGTTTCTTTGCACATCCTATCTTCTGGAGAACCTATCCTTTCTCTGCTGAAATCAGAAGTCAATTTAACCAGAAGTTTGTCTGCTCTGAGGAAGAGAAAACAACAGTTACCTAATATTTTTCTTCCTTCTCTTTAATTAACAGTTACTGTGGCTCCAAGCCAGCCCTTGGATGGTAGATGTGTGTTAGGTGTAAGGGGAACATGGAAACAAGCCAGGATCTTAGTTCTCTAGTTTCTAACAACTTAAGCAAAGAGGCATGCAGACAGATATATTACTTCCACACAATGTGGTAAATGTTAGTTTAGTGGTTTATACTGAACTTCCTTTCCTGCCCAATCACAATGCCTTCTCCCATCAATTTACAGTAGCTAGAATTAGTCTCACTCTCATTAACACCCACACGAACATTTATATATTATTTGTTATATATGAAAGGATAAATAAATATATATACACACACACACACACACACACACACGTGTACTATATAAAGCTGTGAAATTATCTACCTACTGCAGTGGAGGCTCTTAGAGGAGCAGGAACATGTCTTATTCACAACTGAATCTCCCTTGCTTAGCTCACCAGATGAGATGCTCCAAACAATGTTGAAATCATCCTACTAAAGATCCAGGTGGTTTGGCTCAAGAGCCCATGCTCTTTAGACGCAAAGTAATGTTGCTCCTTAAGGCGTGGCACCTGGATGCCACTTAGCTGTACCCTCCATTTACCAGTGTACTCTCAACTCCCATGTATTCTGACCTTGTTTCCTTCTCTCTAGTCTGACGTAGGCCTTGATTACTGACTCCTTTCCAACTCCTCAGACATCAAGTTTTTTTCTTCCCTCCATTGTTTTATATCCAAGACAAAGTGTATCCACTCTTTTCTCAGTGTGTTATGGTCATCAATCACCCTTTTTCAGTGTCAGCTGTCTCCTCCATCCCTCTGGGGTCATGATTTGAAGAGCTCAAGTCACCTATACAGATTCTTTTCCTGATGCTTTTGCTGTGCATCACTATGAAGCTGCTATTGAAGGGGAAAAAGGCCTGCAAGAATCAATTAACATCTATTTCTTTAAAAAAACAAAACCCTCCTGATTTCTATAAGATAGGCCTTGATAAATTAAGGGACATCAATTATATTTCTGTACTATAATTGATAACTATGAAAACAAAACAAAAAACGGTGCACTTGTCTACACTACTGGTTTAGCAACATTCTTTTTTTTTTTTTATTTTTTTATTTTTTAAATTTATTTATTTATTTTTTCAGTGGGTTTTGTCATACATTGACATGAATCAGCAATAGATTTACACGTATTCCCCATCCCGATCCCCCCTCCCCCCTCCCTCTCCACCCGCCACCCAGAGCAACATTCTTGAATCATGCAGAACTCTCCCAAGTACCAAAGTCCCCTCCATGTCCTCTGCCTTTTGTTGTAGAAAAGCTGAAGTCTCTGAGGCCTTCCTTCAGTCACAAAAGAGTAGGATCAAACAGTTAATATTTAGGATAATAGAGCCACAGAGTCTTTCAGTGTCTGACACATTATTCTTGAGTTGTTTTGCAGATACTGTAACTACCACCAGAAGTAAAAAGCTAACTGCATGATAACCAGGCTGTATCCATGACATAAAATGTTACATCTTTAGCAGTAATGAATCTATGGCTAGCACAACTCCAAGAACTGGCCTCAAGAGAATGGAATTAACATTACTGTGCATAATAATTTGCATCTTGTGGGCATCAAAGTAATTGTGGCTTGTTCGATTCATATATGAGAGTCAGTGACTAAAGAGACACTGTGAGCAAAGAGATACTACAGATCCATGATGATATCCTAAACAGCATGTTCTATGTCAGTAGGAAAAAGTTATAGAAGATGGACCTTCATTCATAATCCCATAGAAATAGAATGATGTCTGACAGTGGGAATTTGTAAGCAACTCTTTGCAGAAAATAGCTTATAGTAGGAGGCAGCTCTCTGCAGGAGGCCCTTTTGTCTTGTCGCTCTAGCAAAGCTATATGTTAACTTCACCTTTATACCAGGTGTCACCATGCTTAACTAATGTCCAGTCCAAGCACACCTTTCAAAGCTTTTGATCACACTGTCCCTCACCTAGCCTGTCAATTCTCTTCTTTGATTAAACAAGTAGAAATAAAAAATAAATTATCAGGTGACTAGATCCTTTCTCTAGCTTCCCCTTCAGTAGTCTTTCCAGCAAACTCTGTTGCTGCATCTAAAGAAAGATCACAAACACTGGACAAGCCAGCATGCAGGGGGAAATAAAGAAGAATTTGACCCCATACCTCAATGATTAACTGAGATTACCTCCCCTTGCCCTTTTATAAAATGTCATGGCCAAGCAGAATCTTCAGAGTTGGTTTGGGAACATGAGTCTATCTTCTCCCCTAGATGCCAGCCTCCTGCATAAAGCTACTTTCCTGTTCTACTAGCATTTGTCTCTCAAGTATTGCATTTTGAGTGGCAAGCAGCCACATCTGAGTTTTACTGGAGTTGCAACATTTGCTATGGCTCAGTGGTAAAGAACCCACCTGCCAAACATGAGATGAGGATTCGATCCCCAGGCCAGGAAGATCTGGTGAAGGAAATGGCAACCCACTCCAGTATTCTTGCCTGGGAAATCCCATGGGCAGAGGAGCCTGGTGGGCTATGGTCCATGGGGTTGCAAAAAAGTCCAACATCCCTAGTGACTAAATAATGATGACTGAAAATCCTAAACAGAATTTATCTTTCAAAAGCCCTTAAATCATTCAATAATATTACATATATGATTTGTACAAGAGGCCACAAATGGAGTTGCATATACTAAGCTTTGTGTCATCAAATTTTGACTTAATCTAATTATAGTTTCTCTTTCTTAGTCAATCAGAAATCACCTGATGAGCACTACTGACTCTTCCCCTAAAGGAAAGCTATCTTGCTATAAACAACCCACGTTTTGACCTAGTGTAAATTTCCTTTTCCTACTCCCTTCTGCTTATAAAAGTCTTTCATCTTCTATAGTTTCTTAGAACTTCTTTCTATCTGCTAGATTGGATGTTGTCTAATTAAAATTGAGTTTTTGCTTAAATGAACACTTAAAAATTATAATGTGCATTAGTTTACCCATTAACAATTCACAATGCCTTTGGTAGTAAAGTGTAGTCATAACTATATTATAATATTATACATGTGTTCAGGAATTAAATCCATTGAGGATTTCGCCTTAGGAACCATTGAAAAAAATGTATCAAAATACCAACTTGCTAACTCATCTTATTTAGACTTATTATCTTTGTTTATAGATAATTTTAACAATTCTCCTGAAATTAACTTAATTGATGTTTCTGTATAGCCTTTATTATTCAATTTTGGGTATCTATGAATACCATCTGGCCATAGGTTTTAATTTTTTTGCTAGAGACAGCAAAATTTTTAACAACAAATTTCTCTCTCTGTCTTTTGTCTCTGTTTATGTTTCATGTAAGGTCAGGTTCTGCTGTGTGCTTCTTAAATTGCATTGAAAACAACATATTAATTCATGTATTTGAAAATATGCTTCTTTTAAAAAATTTCTCTGGAGGGAAAACAAGATGGTGGAGTAGCTGGATGTGTAGTACATCTCTCTCCACAGACACATCAGGAATGCACCTTCAGACACAGAAGTGCTTGCAGAATACCAGCTGAGAGCGGACAGGAGTACCTGACCGGCGGAAAAGAATATATAGAACAATGGAAAACTCGGTAGGATGAAGGAAGCTGGGGGCAAAAGGGGAGAGTTAGTGGGACTGGACCTGCCCTCGGTGGGTGGGGAACTGAAGCAGGGGTCCAGTCCCCACAGTGGGACGACTGTTTGGGTCAGAGGGGAAGCATTTGAGGCTGAAAGTGAAGCAGATGATCTGTGACGGTCTAAATTGAATGAGAATCACACAGACGATCCTTTCCACAGCCATACACACCCCAGACAGGGCCAGGGGTCCCCTAGAAGGCCCAGTGGCTGGGAGCTGGAGCATAGCGATTGTGGAGCAATCCCAGAGCAAGGTCTGCTGATGACTGTGGGGAGACGGCCTGAGGGGACGTGAGAGAGGAGATTGTGGTGGGAAAGGCCTGTGGAGGAAAACGAGGCAGCCATGGAGGCAAGGCGACACTGTGAGTCGTGTGTAGGGGGTGGAGCCATCACTGTAACCTCTCTCCCCACAGGCCAGCACCAGCAGCTGAACAACAGAGAGGCTGACAAGGCCCTAACGTGCTGAATACCAGAGTAGGGTCTCAGCCAGAGGGCCCCCATAAGTGCCTGCCACGCTGAAAAACAGAGAAGGACTCCAGTCAGGGGAGCCCTTCAAGTGCCTGATGCCCCAATCCCCAGAGCAGGACCCTGGCCAGGGGAGCCCTCTAAGCACCTGAATGCGTGGAGCAACAGAGAAGGACCAGCCAAAGAGCCCTTCTGATCACTAGCTGTCAGAGGCTAGAAAAAGACTCTGCTAGGGCCATCGCTCCTGGGGCTGAGTCAGTCCGTGTCTCTGCACAGTTGGTGCTGCCAGGGTCCCCTTGACCCAAGCAGCTGTGCCCCCTTCGTGATCCGTCCTCACCGGGGCAGAGCTGCCGCGGGATAGCAAAAGCACTATTAGCACCAAGTCTCCAGGGACAATAAGCGGCCAGCACTCCTGAATAGCTGGCATTACCAAGGTCTCTGTGATCCAAGCAACCGAGGCTCCTCCACGCATGATCCCCACTGGGATAGAGCTGCCAGAGGATAGAAAAAATCCTGCCTCTGTGCATGCGAGGTCGCTTCCACCGTGTCTGACTTTGTGATCCTGTGGCCTGACCTGTCAGGCTTCTCTGTCAAGAATACTGGAGTGGGTGGCCATACCCTTCCAGAGCACCTTGTTTCAAGCTGCTATAGCTGCTGGCTCCCCTGAATACCTGGTGCTGTCAGGGCCCCTGCGACCCAAGCAACTGTGCCACCTCCACACCTGACCCTCAGGAGGGTAGACCCAAGTCCTCCAGGGTAGCCTCAGGAACAAACTCCTGTGGATGACCCACATGCAGAGGTGGAGATAAAAGCACAACTGAAACCCAGGGGCAGTGTGGTTAAGGAAAATAAGTGAAATTCGCTCAGTCATTTCTGATTCTTTGCAACCCCATGGACTCTACAGTCCATGGTATTCTCCAGGCCGGAATACTGGAGTGGGGAGTCTTTCCCTTCTCCAGGGGATCTTCCCAACCCAGGGATCAAACCCAGGTCCCCCACATTGCAGATGGATTCTTTACCAGTTGAGTCACAAGGAAAGCTCAGTGGAAGCCACAAGGGAAGACCCACATGCAGAGGTAGAGATAAAACCACAGTTGAAACCCAGAGGCAGTGTGGCTAAGAAAGATGACCCAAAACCTTCCCACCAGGCCTAGAAGCAGCAAATCAAATCCATATGATCAAGTAGGCAGACTCCATGTCTATGGAATACATTAAAGGACAATGAGAACTCTCGTAAAAGAAAACACACTAGTTCTGACTGCTGTGGACGCTGGGGGCAAGGACACACAGCGGGAGGACCAGATTAGAGTCTGAGCTGCCCCCACAGCAGGTCCAGAGACCAGGCCAGGGTTGCAGGGCATCCTAGGGAGGTGACGTGGACTGTGACTCCCAGCAAGGGAAAGGACATTAACAGCAGAGACTCAAGAAAAACAGTTATTATTCTTATATGTTGACTTGGTATGTAGCTGTTTCTGGATTTTTTTTTTTTTTATTCTTTTACTCCACCCCCCTCCCCCCGCCCCGCTGTTGTTGTAGTCCTCGATTTTATTAGTACTATTGAATCTATTTAAGCTTGTGTGAATTTTTTTTTACTCATACTTGAGGATCCATAGGGTTTTCCTTTTTCTTTCTTTTTCTTTTCTCTTTTTAATGTAAATTTTAAATTTTGTAAATTTATTATGATTTTTTCTACATTTATTCCTTTGTTTGCTTTTCCTATTGTTCCTTTCCCATTGTAGTTAACATTTAATATATATATAAATTTTCTATCTACTTCTATTTAACTTTGCATTTCTATTCTTTCTTTTTTCACCATATTTCTTAGTTTATTTTGATTTCATTGCTTTATTGTCCAGTTGGCACTTGGCTCTATTGTTGCTTTTCAGTTTGTGTTTTAGTTAGTTTTGTTCTTAACTGGTGGATATAATTTTGGAGTTCATTTATTTGCTGGATCAAACTATTTATTGTACATTGTTACTTTTGTACTGTTTTGGGTTTGCTTATGGGTGTATATGTATGTGTGTATATTCCATTATTTTAGTTATCATTTGCCTGATTTTGTAATTGCCATTTGTTTGGGTATATCTTTTGTTTCTCATGTTTGCGTATTTACTTTAATTCCATTTAATGCCATAACAAACCACCTGTAGAAATCCCATTCCCAGCCAGAGATCAAGCCCTGAGCCTTTGGAGTGGGAGCACTGACTCCAAGACCCTAGACTACCAAAGAACTCCTCACCTAGGGAGTATCAGTGAGAACCCCCACAAAGGTGACCACTTGTACACAAGACCCAGCATCATCCAACTGCCAGCAGCACCCGGAGCAGGGCACCTCAGCCAAACCGCAAACAAAACAGAAATACAAACCCAGTCATCCACAGATGGGAGTACCACCACACTCAGCCCTGGCCTTCAGAGGGGAAAAAAACCTCACCTCGTCTCACCAGAACTCAAGCATGAGACACGCCCTACATAAAGCTTACACAAACCACTGGAACACACTTATAAGGGCAGAAACCAAAAGGAACAAATAATTCAACCTCAAAGCCAAGGAAAAGGAGGCCTCAAACACAGTAAGTTTAAAAAGAAAAAAAAAAAGAAAAGGCAGAGAAATACTGCAGAAATGAAGGAACAACCTAGAAAAACACAAATCCAAATAAGTGAAGAGGAAATAGGCAAACTACCTGAAAAAGAATTCAGAATAATAATAGTAAAGGTGATCCTAAATCTCAAAAATAAAATGGAGAGAATGCCAGAATCAATTAACAAAGACCTAGAAGAAATACAAAAAATAAGCATACAGAGACAAGCAACACAATTACTGAAATTCAAAATGCTCTAGAAGGAATCAGTAGCAGACCATCTGAGGCAGAAGAACGGATAAGAGAGCTGGAAGATAGAATGGTGGAAATAATTGTTGAATAACAGGATAAAGTAAAAGGAATAAAAAAAAAAAAAACAACAGGATAGTCTCAGAGACCTCTGGGACAATATTAAATGCACCAACATTTGAATTATAGAGGTCCCAAAAGAAGAGAAAAAGAAAGGGTATGAGAAAATTTTTGTAGAAATTATAGCTGGAAATTTTCCCAACATAGAAAAGGAAAGAGTCAATCAAGTGCAAGAAGCACATAGAGTCCCATACAGGACAAATCCAAGGAGAAATATACCAAGACACGTAATAATCAAATTAACAAAGATTAAACACAAAGAAAGATTATTAAAAGCAGTAAGGGGAAAGCAACAAGTAACATACAAGAGAAACTCCATACGTTTAACAGCTGATCTTTTAGCAGAAACTCTGCAGGCCAGAATTTAAAATAATGAAAGGGAAAAATCTACAACCAAGATTGCCTGGCAAGGATCTTATTCAAAAATGATGGAGAAATAAAAAACTTTACAGACAAGCAAAAATTAAAAGAATTTTTTACCACCAAGCCAGCCCTACAACAAATGTTAAAGGGATTTATGTAGTCAGGAAATTTAAGAGAAGAAAAAGATCTACCAAAACAAAAAAAAAAGAAAAATATTTCTTAAAATTCTCTTAATGTCAGTACAAACACATATATCAATAATTGTTTTAAATGTAAATGGATTAAATACTCCAACCAAAAGACACAGAGTGGCTGAATGGATACAAAAACAAGACCCATATATATGCTGTCTGCAAGAAACCCACTTCAGACCTAAAGACACATATAGACTGAAAGTGAGAGGATGGAAAAATATATTCCATGCAAATGGGAAGCAAAAGAAAACTGGAGTACCAATCCTCACTTCAGACAAACTAGACCTTAAAATAAAGAATATTACAAGAGATAATGAAGGACACTATGTAATGATCAAGAGACCAATACAAGAGGAAGACATAACAATTGTAAATATCTATGCATGCAACACAGGGGCACCTCAATACATAAAACAAACACTAATAGACATAAAAGGAGAAATTGACAGTAACACAATAATAGTAGGAGACTTTAACTCCCCACTTACACCAATGGACAGATCATCAAAACATAAAATTAATAAGAAAATACAAGCCTTAAATTATACATTAGACTAGATGGATCTCATTGATATCTTCAGGACATTCCATACAAATGCAGAAGAATGCACTTTCTTCTCAAGTGCATATGGAACATTCTCACACATAGATCACATCTTAGATCACAAATCAAACCTCAGTAAATTTAAGAAAATTGAAATTGTATCAAGCATCTTTTCTGACCACAACACTATGAGATTAGATGTCAATTATAGGAAAATAACTGTAAAAAACACAAACACATGGAGATTAAACAATATTTCTAAATAATGAATAGATTACTGAAGAAATCAAAAGGAAAATGAAAAGAATCCTAGAAACAAATGACCACGAAGACACAACAACTCAAAACCTACCTACAAGATGTAGCAAGAGCAGTTCTAAGAGGAAAGTTTATAACAATACAATCCTAACTCAAGAAATAAGAAAAACATCACATAGACAACCTAACCTTACATCTAAAACAACTGGAAAAAGAAGAACAAAACCCCCCCAAGCTAGCAGAAGGAAATAAATCATAAAGATCAGAGCAGAAAGAAATTAAAGAAACAATGGTAAAGATTAATCAAACTAAAAGCTTGTTCTTTGAGAAAATAAAATTGACAAACCTTTATCCAGACTAATCAAGTAGAAGAGAAGAATTAAATCAACAAAATTAGAAAAAGGAGAGGTTACAACAGACAATGCAGAAATACAAAGGAATATAAGAGACTATCACGAGCAACTATATGGCAATAAAATGGACAACCTGAAAGAAATGGACAGATTCTTAGAAAAGTTCAATTTTCCAAGATTGAACTAGGAAGAAAGAAATTATGAACAACCTAATTACAAGCACTGAAATAGAAACCATGATCAAAAATCTCCCAAAAAACAAAAGTCCAGAGCCAGATGGCTTCACAGGTGAATTCTGTCAAACATTTAGAGAAGAGCTAATGCCTATCCTAAAACTCTCAAAAAATTTCAGAGGAAGGAGCACTTCCAAACTCATTTAATGAGGCCACCATCACCCTGACACCAAAACCAGGGAAAGAACAGAGATAAATTGAGCCATCTATGGCCATCTTTTCTTTGACAAAGAAAGTAAAAACATACAATTGGTGCTGTAAAAACAGGTCAGTTACGTGTAAAAGACTGAAATTAGAACACCTCCTAATACCATACACAAAAAATAAAATAAAAATGGATTTAAGACCTAAACAGAAGATTAGAAACAATAAAATTCTTATAGGAAAACATAGGCAGAACACTCAATGACATAAACCGAACCAAGATCCTCTATGACGCACAACCTAGAGTGATGGAAATAAAGCAAAAATAAACAATTGGGACCTAATTAAGCCGAAAAGCTTTTTCACAGCGAAGGAAACTATAAACAAAGTGAAAAGACAACCGTCAGAATGGGAGAAAATAATAGCAAATGAAAAAAAAATGACAACGGATTAATTTCCAAAATGTACCAGCAGCTCATACAACTCAATACCAGAAAAACAAACAACCCAATCAAAAAGAGGGCAAAAAACCTAAACAGACATTTTTCCAGAGAAGATATACAGATGGCTAACAAACACATGAAAAGATGCTCAACATCACTCATTATTAGAGAAATGCAAATCAAAACTACAATGAGATATCACCTCACACCAGTCAGAATAGCCATCATAAAAAGTCTACAAAAACTAAATGCAGGAGAGGGTGTGGAGAAAAGGGAATGCTCTTGCACAGAGAAGCTCATCAAGAGAATTACCTGAGACCAGATTAGAGGAGTGAAGTCCCTGAACACACCCTAATCTTATCAGCAACCCCACTCTTCAACTATTGCTATAAAGTGAAGTATCCTCATCCCTACCATAGGGATGACGAATAATCAGTAATTCTCAGGTATTTTACAAGGATTATGCTGTGCTGTGCCGTGTTTAGTCACTCAGTTATGTCCAGCTGTTTGTGACCCCATGTAGCCCACCAGGCTCCTCTGTCCATGGGATTCTCTAGGCAAGCATATTGAAGTGGGTTGCTATTTTCTTGTCAGGGTATCTTCCCAACCCAGGTATCAAACCTGGTTCTCCTCTATTGGCAGGCAGAATCTTTACCATCTGAGCCACCAGGGAAGCCCAATACAAAACTCCTCATCAAGTCCTCCTGAGTTGGGACACAGATTCTAGGGGCAGGAGTCTGCTGTGTCCCCTTTGCCTGGCAAAGCAATAAAGCTATTCTTTTCTACTTCACCCAAAACTCTGTCTCTCAGATTCGATTTGGTATCGGCGGACAGAAGCTGAGCTTTCAGCACCAATAGTGCCTACTTTTTTAATATAAAATCTTCTCAAAGTTGTCTTCAATATAAAATTGCATTGTTCTTGTCACCTTTAATTATAATAATTTACATAATTTTTGTCACAAATACATTTTTTGATTAAATGGAAATGTTACCAGAAAAACTGGGTTCACCTCTTGGTGAGTGTCCAGTCAAAAGACAGAACCAAGCCAAAGATCAGACCTGGAGAAGAAAGAATTTTATTAATTGGAACAAGTAAGGAGAACATTGGGGCTCTTTCCTTAAGTAGTGTCTCCTGAAGTGGCAAAATTGGGGAAGTTGTAAGTTAAGGGTACATGCACATTCATAAAGGGGTGTGAGAGGCTGGCAGACTCCAAGTCTTAGTTGATTGAAGTCACGAGGGTCAGAAGACATTAATGTCATCATTTTTTAGATTCTAGTTGGTTTGATGGTTGATTGCCAGGTGTGTTTGACTTCTACAGAACTGCTCAAGAAAGTGTTTCAAGCTAGACTTTACTACAGACAAGAGAGTTTTTACAACTGATTTGTTATCTCTGCTGTTGTTAATTCTCTAGCTTCATAACAGTTTGTTCTCAAGTTCCTTATTATTAAGACCTGTTCAAGGGCAAGCGTTCTGACACCAGGCTTAGGTCACAAAACAGCTTAGGCCAAAAGTAGCATTTCTTCTGTCAAGAAAGCCATACCTGGTTCTTTTCTCTGGGGAACCCCTACCATACCTGCTTACAGAAAAACTATATTCTTAGAGTGGGGAGGAGGGGTGGCACTACCTCATGATTACATGCATTGTCCACAATATTTAAGAGCCTTCTAAAATGTCTAAAATAATACCCTGTGTGAAAATCTCGGCTTTTCCACTCACTAGCATGATCTTGAACAATTGACTAAATTTGAGTCTGTCTTAGTGTTGCCATTTCTAAAATGGAGACAATAATTTTCCTATGTTTTAGAAATTATGAGAATTTATTTATTTTTCTTTTTGAAGGTTGCTCAGTTGTGCCCTGGAAAAGGCAATGGCACCCCACTCTTGCCTGGAAAATCCCATGGACAGAGGAGCCTGGTAGGCTACAGTCCATGGGGTTGCTAAGAGTCGGACACGACTGAGCGACTTCACTTTCACTTTTCACTTTCATGCATTGGCGAAGGAAATGGCCACTCCAGTGTTCTTGCCTGGAGAATCCCAGGGATGGGGAAGCCTGGTGGGCTGCCATCTATGGGGCCGCACAGAGTCAGACACGACTGAAGCGACTTAGCAGCAGCAGCAGCAGTCATTCCCGACTCTGTGCGACCCCATGGACTATACAGTCCATGGAATTCTCCAGGCCAGAATATTGGAGTCGGTAGCCTTTCCCTCCTCCAGGGGATCTTCCCAAGCCAAGACTCCTCCATTGCGGGTGGATTCTTTACCAGCTGAGCCACAAGGGAAGCCCAAGAATACCAGAGTGGGCAGCCTATCACTTCTCCAGGAATCTTCCCGACCCAGGGATCAAACCGGGATCTCTTGCATTGCAGGCAGATTCCTTACCAACTGATCTATCAAGGATGAGAATTAAATAAGATGAACTATTAAAATGCTTAGAATATTGCTTGAAGTAAAGTAAGCAGTATCAGTGAAAAATATCACATAAAAGTTTAACTTCAAGTAAATACTTCAGAATGATTTTCAAAGGAATCATTTCTTACTGAAGAAAATTTGGGGTACTTTTTGTGTTATCAAACTCTTGCTTAAGGCATTAAATGCAGACTCTACAAACAGACAATAAAACAATATCAAGGTAAAAATAACACTGTCCATAGATTACAGTTGATCCTTGAACACTGTGGGGATAGGGGCACTGACCAGACCCTCCATACAGTGAAAATTCAGTTATAGCTTAGAGTTGGCCACCTCTTACATGCTGTTCTGTGGCATCTGTGGCTCTCTATAACCATGGATCCAGCCATGAATGTGTAGTACTATGATATTTACTATTGGGTAAAAAAAAATGTGCATGTAAATGGACCCATGCAGCTCAAATACATGTTGTTCAACAATTAACTGTATAAAGAAAAGTTTTAATACAGCCAGCTCCCCAACTCCTCCAGCTCTGTATCCGTGGGTATAACCAATCGTGTTTGTTAGTTGAATCTGAGTATGTAAAACTTACAGATACAACCGACTGTGGGATGTGAACACCCAGGGATTTTGGTATCCATGGCGGGTCTCAGAGCTCATCCTCCTGCAGGTACTGAAGGATATGTTTATATAAAATATTCTGCTTAGTTGTTAACTCTGGAACTCATCAAAAGTATTAATATAGACCATACATCCAAGGACTAAGACAAGTAATTTTCTGTGTTACTTCTATTTATTTTTACTGTGTCAGGACTCCAGGGGGAGGAAATAGGGATTCCTCTCAGTTTGCTCCAGAGTATATTCACAAGGAAATCAACCCTGAATATTCATTGGAAGAACTGACGCTGAAGCTGAAGCTCCAGCACTTTGGCCACTTGATGCGAAGAACCAACTCACTGAAAAAGATTCTGATAGAGGGAAAGATTGAAGGCAAAAGGAGAAGGGGGCAGCAGAGGATGAGATGGTGAGATAGCATCACTGACTGTGTATTTAAGCAAACTCCTGGAGATAGTGAAGGACAGGGGAGCCTGCGTGCTGAGGTCCCTGGGATTGCAGAGAGTCAGACAGGACTTAGCGACTGAACAACGACAAAAAATATTCATAAGTGATTATATAAATAGTGAAAGTAGTGTTCACGGAGATGAAGGGAGAGTTTTGAAGGGCTACTGACATCATATTAAAGGAAATAATGTCTTTAAAGAGAGTCACTTTTCCTTGAAACTCAGAGTACACCCTGGATTTATATATTTGGCTATTCTGGAATGGCTTATATCTTTTAAAAGGTTAATGTGTAAGATTTGGAGATTGCTTTCCAATCATCAGATGTGAAGGGCCACATCATTACAGAAGGCCTGGTCATCAAAATCTTCAGTGTGTATTGTTTGTGTTTAACAAAGATTGTAAAAATTTACTCTTGGACTATTTGAAGTGGCTAAGAAAACAGGCAAAACGAATGACCTGAGAGGTAATAGCTAAACAGTAGAGATGGAAGGACATGCAGATATACTAGGGGAACTCATTTTACATCAAGCATGTTTCTGGAATATATGAAATATATATCATTTACAAAACCTAATGAATTGACTCTTATTAGACTTAATGACCATAGTCAGTTTTTGAAAAATATATTCATTTCCTCCTTGTTTTTTAAATAAATTAAGAAAATAAAAAGTTATCAAGGATTAGATTAAAATGATAAATACTTATTTCATTGTGATATTAAACAGAACTATTTTGTTTTGGATCAAAGGAATACTCACAGTACATAAATATCACCTAAATTACTTTTTAAAAACCAAAGTTTAACATAAATAAAAAAAGGAAAATTCTTCTCAGTGACACACTAAAAATATATCTTTATGGGGATATTTTGAAACTGGCTCTTTAGCATACTTTCTTTGAAAACAGCTATGTAGGTAGTTTTTAAATGATATCTACTTTTTCCTTTTTTAAAAATTCAGTTTCTACCCACATTTCATCTATCTTATTTTTGTTTTTCGTTCTCTGCAGTTCAAAAATATAAATCTCAGCACTTCTGTGTTAAGTGTGGAGGGAGTACGTTGTTGGAGAGCAAAACTTGCCACCCTAAAACTTCTCTTTGGCACGTGAATTATTAAAAAAAAAATGATCAAGTTCCAAAAGACTCAGGAAGAAACTTTGATCTTCTCCATAATTGCCTAAAATAATTTCTACAGAGGGCATATTCCTGGAATAGAACCAGCACCAGAGATAACCTCAAAGAATATGACTTTGGGGCTTAGGTAAACTCTTGTTATTGTTTAGTTTCTAAGTCATGTCCAACTCTTTCACTGCCTCCTTGATTGTAGCCCGCCAGGTTCCTCTGTCCACGGGATTTTTCCAGGCAAAAATACTGGAGTGGGTTGTCATTTCTTTCTTCAGGGGCTCCTCCTGATCTGTGTCTCCTGCGTTGGCAGATTCTTTACCAGTGAGCCACCAGAGAACCCTGGGGAAATTCTGCTGCTTCTGCTGCTGCTAAGTCGCTTCAGTCATGTCCAATTCTGTGAGACCCCATAGATGGTAGCACACCAGGCTCCCCAGTCCCTGGGATTCTCCAGGAAAGAACACTGGAGTGGGTTGCCATTTCCTCCTCCAATGCATGAAAGTGAAAAGTGAAAGTGAAGTTGCTCAGTCATGTCCAACCCTTAGTGACCCCATGGACTGCAGCCTACCAGGCTCCTCCATCCATGGGATTTTTCCAGGCAAGAATACTGGAGTGGGTTGTCATTTCTTTCTTCACAGGCTCTTCCTGATCTGTGTCTCCTGCATTGGCAGATTCTTTACCAATGAGCCACCAGAGAACGCCAGGGAAACTCTAGACAGGATCTAAAGATCAGAGTCTGCTCTGTGTCCCCTTGTTTCTGCAGGGCACATCAAACCTCTGCTCACCAAACATTTGCTTTTCTACCTCCATATGAATTGCTTTTCTTCCCTTTGGAGTTCCAAACCACTGCTCCCAGCATCGTTTTTGTTTTGTTTTGCTTTTAGTTAAAGATGATATTTAAGATGAAGTCTTCTGTCATTTTGGTAAATTACTCAGTTTTCCTGGGTCTCTCCCATATACACATGTGATTAAAATTTTATTTCATATTGTTCTGTTAATCTGTCTCATATCAATTTAATCCTTAGGTCAGCCAGTTGAACCTAGAAAAGTAGAGAAAAATTCCTCCCCGCCCCCCCCCCCCCAAAATGGTAATACTTTTTCCTTCCTGAGGCCAGCCAGAATGAGGAAAGACTGTGAAAAGCAAGTTTCATATCAATTTACGCAAATAATCATGCAACTGAAATTTCAGATGTTTTCTTCCTTTTGCTGGACCAATTTGAGACTCTACATAGACTTTCAGTTTATTTCTGTGTGATCAAGTCTTCTGCTTGATCTTGGAAGCATACTTTAAAAAAACTTAGCTTGTCTGGTGCATGCAATGTTTTATCACTTGACATACAATGCAAATTCTACCTTAATTCAATGCAATTAGCCTTAATGAGCCTGTTTTGATCACTCCTAATATTAATATATATAAAGCTTGTAATTACAATGACCTAATTTTGCCATGGAAGGCCAGGTAAAGATACCACAAGATGACACCCATTCTTTTAGTATCCTTGTGTTTTTACAATATTTTTAAGACGCTATTATTGAGCCTATTGGATTCAACGAACATTTATGGTAAATTTACCAATCACTAGCCAAAAGATAGTATCTTTTCATGGTTTAAAAAGTACAAGTCCTATGGAACCAGGTTGCCTCAGTACAAATTCCAGCTCAAATAATCATTGACTATGAGATTTTTGACCTCATACTCCCAGACGAGAAACTTCTTGTCAGTCCTCTGTACTTCAATTTGCAATGTGAAAATTTTGGGTAATGATAGTAACTATTGTCACAGATTTATGGAGATTGAATTAATTAACATATGTAATGTCTTGGAACAACATTTGGCAGCAACTATTCAACTATAATTATCAGATGAAAAGCATCCAGCGGTGTTGCTGTACTGAGATATAAAAATGAATAAGCACTGCAAGGAGCTGGTGATCTGCTAGAGTGTCTGGAGGAAGTTGAAACAGATAAGATGGATATCTTTCTCTGCTTTGTACTTCAAATATGTGTTCTAAGGTAGACAGTGATATTGTTGAGAGTTATGGGGAGATAAAATTCAGTTGAGAGAAATTTGAAAGACACAGAGAGAGAGAGAGAGAGAGAGGAAGTATTCTACATATGTCCTGAAGAATAAATACAATTTCAACAGCCAGAAAGCAGAACATTTCCCAGATGCTGAAACAGGACACCTATTCACACGATTGACTAGGCTGGCCTATCCTAAGGCATGTTGAAGGGCAGGAAGTTTTCTAGGTTGATGGATGAGTCTAAGGCATGAGTGAGAAGGTGTGTGCCTGCGTGAGGGCTAATCACTTCAATTGTGTCCGACTCTTTGAGACCCTATGGCCCATCAGGCACCTTTGTAGCCCACCAGGCACATCTGTCCTGCCCTGACCTCCTTCAAGGGATCTTCCCAACCCAAGGATCACACTTATGTCTCTTAGAAGGAAAGAAAGAAAAGAAGTTAGCTACTCAGTCATGTCCAACTCTTTGGGATCCCATGGACTGTAACCTGCCAGGCTCCTCTCTTCATGGAATTCTCTAGGCAAGACTACTGGAGGGGGTTGCCATTTCCTTCTCCAGTGGATCTTCCTGACCCAGGGATTGAACCCAGGTCTCCTGCATTGCAGGCAGATTCTTTACTGTTTGAGCCAGCAGGAAGCCCAGGGTTACGTCTCTTAGGTCTCTTGCATTGGCAGGGTTCTTTGCTACTAGCACTGCCTAAGAAGCCTGCATAAGAAGGTAGAGTGAGATAAATATGGAAAAATATTCTGGGGCACAAACACTTAGAACTAATATTTTGGATTTAAATTGACACACATTTAGCTTTGGGTTTAGAATGACATGGGCTGGAAGCCTGGTTCCACCAGTGGATTGATCAGTGGTCCTTAGAAAGTACCTTCAACTGTTTATACCTCAGTTTCATCATTTTTAAAAGGAAGGTTGTAAGATCTATCTCATGAAATCATTTAAATAAAATGTGTGTACATAATGTGAAAAGGAGGCAGAATTTGTCACCCGAAAATATACCTCTTTCATTTTAGGGTGATTATTTTTTAAAAATAGCGGACACAGAAGCTCTGAAAGCTGAGTAGAAGGTACCCTTTTGTAAGATAAATTTGCATTGAAAAGAGAAATCTCCACTTGTAAGGGTACCTTACCTTCTTTGTACCAGGGAGGAGAGAATCACTAGAATCTCTAGAAATTCTTATCAATGAAGAGGCACAGATTCATATCTCCAAAACAATTTTACCCTTCTTTACCTTGATTTTCCTGGTAATTCCCATAACTGGTCTTTTTCCACCTCTCAAACCCAATATCTTTCTTCGTTCCTTAGCTGAAAATAGTATTTAAGATGGTGAGTTGGGCTATTTTGGAGAGTTACTCAGTTGGATATCTATACATATCTATTTGTTTTTCTTCTATTAATCTATATATTAGTTTTTTGGTATGGAGGGTTCAGCTGTATGGTAGAGGGAAAATTATTTTTCCATATATACATACACATATACATGCACACAATATTTATTGCACTTTCCCTAGCAAATATTGTTGTAGATACTATAGGCACAGTGATGAATAACAAAGACAAAAAACATTTCCCACTTGAAATTTATAATGACAGAAAAGGAGCAAAGAATATACAATAAACAAAATACATAAAGGTGATATGTAGTATATTAGATGGTGGTGAGTGATGTGGATGTGAATATTCCATATGCAGGATTCAGGTATAATGACGGAAGCTTGGGAACATGTTCTTTGTTGTTTTTCTTTTACCTGGCAAATAGGAAGCTGAGTGTGGATGGGAATGGAGGAGTTGGAGGTTGGATTAAAGATAAGAAATGCGTAATGATTAGAATGAGAGAATGAAATGACTAAGGAAATACAGTGTGCTTAAAAAGCCACAAGCATTTACATTTAAAGTAAGACCAGACAGATGATTTTATTTTTCTTCCAGTCATATTCATTTATCTAGGAAGAAGCTTGGAGCAGATAGATACAAGGTTTTGGCCAATGTGACATTTTTTCCAGGGTGGGATCTATAAAAAAGGAAGACGGTGAGAGGAGAGGCATATTCAAAGAGCAATGATGGTCAAGATATTTATAGATAAGGAAATAAGTGAGGCATATAAGTAGTGATGGTCAGCATAAAGGTGATAAAAACAGTAGATTGCAGATTTCATTGGTGTTAAAAGACAAGGAATGCCAAGGATAGAGTTTATGATTTGGGAAATAATAGGAGAGTGTGTTTAGAAAATTATTAAGGTTATTGGTAAAGACAACATCTATTATAGAATATGACAACGGGAATGAGTATCTGAGGAAATTGGAAGACAAGACAATAAGAGAGAACAAGAAACTAACAGGGCTAGATATCAGTATGCAAATATTGAAACCATTAAGAATTATGACAAGAGTATTGTTGGAAAAAACAACAGCCAAGACTATAAATCTTTAGAGTATGAAGAGAGGTAAATGAGGAGTTGATTGCAGTGAGCAATGGATAGTATACTTTCTGATGTCATGACATTCAAACCTTGTTGTTTTTTTCTTTTTTGCTTTGTTTTTTTTTTCCTAGACAGAGGTAGAGATAATAATCTGAAAGCAGCAAAAGAAGTAAGGAAAACACTTTATGACAGAATCTCTTAGGAGAGTTGTAAGTTTCCATTAGATCACAAAGCTTGAGTAAATAGTATTGAGAGAAGTCCAGAACTTGAGGGTTTTGCTGCTGACGCTGAGTTCCAGAGGTAAAAGGGTGTAAAGAATGTGGACAGGTGGGAAATGAGATCAAATAAAATGGTATAGAAGTCCTTATGAGAATCAAAATGATTGGGAATGATTGATAATCTTGCTAGACACCAAATACATAGTACACTTGTGAGGGTAGGAATGGAAGTCTAAGAGTTGGGGGTACAATGAAAGATAGGGTCTTACCAAGAAAGTCTGGAATTCCCTGGCCAAAAGCTCTTTCTTACTGCTCAGAACTTTTACTCTTCCTCATACTTTAAAAGGATTAGGCCATGTCCTCTGCCTGCGTTTTGTCTGTGGAAGCTTTAGTCAAAGAAATTTAATCAGAGAAGAGAGATATGTGGAAACAAAGGGTAACAGTCAAAGGAGATTAAATAACAATAATGTAGTCATTAAGCATAGTCAAGGACCTTTAGTTCTTTTTCAAGGGCTATAGATAATATTCTGAGCCATATCCTGTGAACTGTCTTATAGATACTAAAACATCAGGTGGAAAAGCTAACTACCTGATGATCAGACTGTACCCAGGGCATGAACTGCTACAATTCCGAGAACTGGCCACACAGAAATGGGAACAAATGAACCCTGGAACTGAAGATTCAGTCAGTTCAGTTCAGTCGCTCAGTCTTGTCCGACTCTTTGAGACCTGAAGATTAACTGTGCCTAAAACCACCAAGATGATGCTGTTCAGACCACTGATGATCAATTTGAAGATGTTAGAGATGACTGTTCTATTTCTGCATGTGGCCACCCCCCACTTCTGTTTATAAAATGTCTTGCCCCACTGCTTGTCGGAGGGCGAGGGAGAGGAGTTAGCTTCTGGACAGATGTCCATCACCCTCCCCCATCCCCAGTAACTGGCATCTGAAATAAAGCAAAATTTCCGTTCAAAAAAAATGAGTAAATAAATAAATAAATAAAAGTATTAGGACTGACTTGAATTTTCTTAAATTTCTAACTCCTGCCTCAAAATCTTGCCTCATCTTCATACTTTTTCCCACTTCTGTAACATTATAAGAAGCATATTTTACATTTGTATAGCTTTTACCCCTACACATACATTTTCCTTCTTCTATTTTGTCTGTCAGGCTCTTCGTTGTGGGTGTGAGAGCTTTCTCTAGTTGTGGCAAGAGGCTTAGTTGCCCTGTGGCTTGTGGGGTCTTAGTTCCCTAATCAGGGATCACACCCACGTCCTCTGCATTTGGAGGTGAATTCTCACCACTGGACCACAAAGAAAGTATCCTACAAATACATTTTTTAAAACAAACATTTTAAATATATCTTCACAAAACTCCCAAGTTTAAGTAACCTTATTTAAGTGACTTAATTAAGTGACACATGTAAGCGACCTTCTTAAATAGGAAACTTTATGGTGATCTTAACGGCACTTTGTACTCTCATCTTTGGGACTTCATTCTATCAATCATATCTTCTTTCTTTTGTGTTTATAGCTATTTCTTTCTATCATAGGTTAAAATCCTTGATGATGACCATGCTCAAGTAATCAGTATATGAGTGGTGTAGGAGAAAGAGGGTTGAATCCTGGACTTATTGTACTACTATAGGACCATTAGTGAGTTACTTAATGCACATGTACAGGATTTTCCTATGTAGCTATTGCAGAATTCAGTTCAGTTCATTTCAGTTGCTCATTGTCTGACTCTTTGCGACCCCATGAACCACAGCATGCCAGGCCTCTCTGTCCATCACCAACTCCCAGAGTCCACCCAAACCCATTTCCATTGAGGTGGTGATGCCATCCAACCATCTCATCCTCTGTCGTCCCCTTTTCCTCCTGCCCTCAATCTTTCCCAGCATCAGTCTTTTTAATTTTAATTGCAGAATTAAACAGGGTAATATTTGTTACAGTATGATGTTTGGTATATACAAAGATCTAAGGGATTGGCAATTAAAATTACTTTTATTCATCTTGCTAGCTCTTGATCTTGAGTATTGACTTGTCATGGACTTGTATCCATGCAACTCAAATTATTTTCTCCAAATCTAATCTTCTTTGAATAATACAGCATTCAAATTATTTCAGAATCATTTTGAATATTTTCCAGAAGCATTTCATTCAGTATAATATTTAACATACTTATTTATGACCCATTTAAATTGTGACTTTTTTTTTCTGTATATGCAATGAAGAACACCTGCATTTTCACATATTTTAATTATCTTGCTATCATTCATTTTCTGGGCTTCCCTGGGAGCTCAGATGGTAAAGAATCTGCATACAATGCAGGAGATCTGGGTTTGATTCCTGGGTCAGGAAGATCCCCTGGAGGAGAAAATAGCAACCCACTCAAGTATTCTTGCCTGGAGAGCCCCATGAACAGAGGAGCCTGGCAGGTTATAGTCCAAGGGGTCACAAGGAGTTGTACATGACTGAGCAATTAACACTATACTACACTACTATATGGAGAAGGCAATGGCACCCCACCCCAGTACTCCTGCCTGGAGAATCCCATGGACGGAGGAGCCTGGTAGGCTGCAGTCCATGGGGTCACTAGGAGTCGGACATGACTGAGCGACTTCACTTTCACTTTTCCCTTTCATGCATTGGAGAAGGAAATGGCAACCCACTCCAGTGTTCTTGCCTGGAGAATCCTAGGGACGGGGGAGCCTGATGGACTGATGTCTATGGGGTCGCACAGAGTCGGGTACGACTGAAGAGACTTAGCAGCAGCAGCAGCAGCAGCAGCACACTACTATATATCATTCGTTTTCAGAATGGATTCTTGATACATCTATATGTTACCTCTGATTTACTTAGCTGAAGAAGTGTTGCTTAAAAGTGCTGATTTTTTAAAAGCTTAATTCAGAATATTTGTCTAATTAAAAAATAAAACAGGCAAACATAAAAAAAAAAAAAAAAACATACCTGTCTTCCTTATTCTAAAGATACAATGAAACACTATACTTAATTTTTTCTATATCATTTTTATGCTTCTAAGAGGACTGTATTGATGGATTGTATTGATTGCATGCACACTCATACTCCCCTGGAATAATTCTTCTACATTTTATTTATAAGTGAGTACAGCTCTTCTGCAAATTTACTGTGACATTTTAAATGGTTAGAAATAAACAATGTATGTGCAATTGTTATAATCTATACTATGTTCCAGTATTTCCTTTGGTCTTCTATATTCAGGAGAATAATGGCAATCTTGAATATACTCTCACTCTAGGAAGTTCAACATACATAGAAAGGTTAAAAAATAAAACTACACATAGTACAGACTTGCAAGTGTAATTACAAAAGGACAGAAAAATAATTGGCAAGCTATCTAAATCCAGGAAATACAGATATATAATGTTTGGGTTCCAATTCTACAGGATAATAAGTAAAGCGAAAATCAACTGGAAGAAGAAATGCTCCACTTTAATTTTTCCAGTGCTACTAAAAAAATATACAAAAATGAAAACATAATCAATTCACTTAGCTGCTCCCCTGGTATGCTCCTTGAGGGTGACACTACATGTTAAATATTCTTCTATTTTCTCCAATGTACACCGCATTTAGAACAATGCTATACAGTAAAATATCTTTATTTTTTAAAATTATTGGATATAAGAATATCCAAAACACTATTGTAGTAATTCCATTAACATGTTCTTGGGATATATTCTTTCTTTAGAATTAGGAAACATAAACTATTTAAAATAGTTTTGAGTTTTAACCATACCCCACACAAGAGTTGGTTTGCAATATTAATTCTGTGAAAACTGAAGAAGCGAGGTTTATTACAAGCTTTAGGGGCTGCATGTAATTTAAGACAGAGAATATATAATGAGGAACAAGAAAGTGGTTGAAGCTGATGAGTTCAGCTGGAAGTGTTGAGAGTAAGTAGCCTACGGGACTTCCATAGGAGCAGTTGGGAAGGCAGATGATAAATGCCAGCATCCAGACCAAAGTCTGGCTGTGGACAGAGTGGATGAGATAACTCTGGATACTGAACAAGATCAGCAGAGGAATAGGAAACAAAGATAAGTTGAAATATCATGGAAGCCAAAGGAGGTGTTCAGAGGGGAGAGAATCTGCCAAAGAAATATTCATTGGTTTAAAATGGCCTCGTAGGGCAGGAATCGTCTCCTGTGTTCATCTTCTCCTGAGAGAACTTCAAAATTACAACTTGCTGCTGAACAACCATCAACAGGAGAATGTTGGATACCACCAAAAGAAAGATATCCCATGTCCAAGGGCAAAGGAGAAGCCCCAACAAGATGGTAGGAGGGGCAAAATTGCATTTAGAATCAAACCTCATACTCATCAGAGTCGCTCAGAGGGCTCAAGCAAAACGTTGTGCAGACCAGGACCCAGGGACTCCACAGAGATTGAGCCAGACATGCCTTTGAGTGTTTGAGTGTCTCCTGTGGGAGATGGGTCAGCAATGGTCTGCCGTGGGGACAAGAGTTCTGGCTGCAGCAGACCTGGGACACGCAGTGTGTGGCATAAACCCTCTTGGAGGAAGTTGCCATTAGCCCCACCATAAAACCACCGAGCAGATGATCCACAAACAGCAGAACAATTATACCAAAGAAATTCTCACACTGTTAAGAAAGTTCTAGGACCCACAACAGATTACCCAACCTGGATATCTGGCAAAGGAACTGAGAATCCCCAGGGAATATGACTTTGGAGGCCAGTGGGATTTGATTACAGAACTTCTACAGGACTGGGGAAACAGACTCTTGGAGGGCACAAACAAAACCTTGTGCATACTAGGACCCAGGAGAAAGGAGCAGTGACCCCAAAAGAGACTGAGCCAGACTTGTATATGAGTGTCCAGGAGTCTCCAGGAGTCTCCAGGGGAGGCGTGGGTCAACAGTGGCCTGCTGTGGGGTCAGGGGCACCAAATGCAATGGTAAGTCCTTTGGAAGAAGGTATTGCTTGGCCTCAGGCCAAAAAACAAGAAGGGAACACAGCCCTGCCCATCAACAGAAAACTGGATTAAATATTTACTGAGCATGGCCCTGCCCATCAAAACAAGAACCAATTATGACATCAAGATTTAAAAGAAGGTTCTCATTTGTGTGTTTTAATTTGAGTTCATCATTCACTATTTCATTGTCACTATGCTATGTGTTTAAATAATAGAATGAGAAGCATTATAAGAAAATATCTGTTGAAGTAGAAGCATGCATTTAGGCAAGAATCTCTTAAAATTGTTTTGATTGAAGTATAGTGGGTTTTGGGCATACAGCAAAGTGATTCAGTTATATATGTATACATATGTGTGTGTGTATATATATATATATATATACACATATATGTGTGTGTGTTTCAATACATGTTCTTTGCCAGATTATTTTCTATTATAGGTTATTATAAGATATGGAATACAATTCCTTGTGCTATATAGTAGGTTCTTGTTGGTTATCTATTTCATATATAGTAGATGGTGACTGCAGACATGAAATTAAAATATGCTTACTCCTTGGAAGAAAAGTTATGACCAAACTAGACAGCATATTAAAAAGCAGAGACATTATTTTGCCAACAAAGATCCATCTAGTTAAGGCTATGGTTTTTCCAGTAGTCATGTATGGATGTGAGGGTTGGACTATAAAGAAAGCTGAATGCTGAAGAGTTGATGCTCTTGAACTGTGATGTTGGAGGAGACTCTTGAGAGTCCCTTGGACTACAAGGAGATCAAACCAGTCAATCCTAAAGGAAATCATCCCTGAATATTCATTGGAAGGACTGATGTTGAAGCTGAAACTTCAAAACTTCGTCCAGCTGATGCAAAGAGCTGACTCATTTGAAAAGACCCTGATGCTGGGAAAGATTGAAGGCGGGAGTAAAGGGGACGACAGGATGAGATGGTTGGATGGCATCACCAACTCAATGGACTTGAGTTTGAGTGGACTCCAGGAGTTGGTGATGGACAGGAAGGCCTGGCATGCTGCAGTCCTGGCATGCATGCAGTCCATGGAGTTGCAAAGAGTTGGACATGACTGAGCAACTGAACTGAACTGAACTGAATCTTTCCCATCAGGAAGCTTCCATACGTCTCTTATCCTTATCCCTCAGAGGGAAGGCAGATTGAAAACCACAAACACAGAAAACTAATCAAACAGATCACATGGACCACAGTCTAGTCTAACTCAATGAAACTATGAGTCATGCTGTGTAGGACCACCCAAGATGGACAGGTCATGGTGGAGAGTTCTATAAAACGTGGTTCACTGGAGAAAGTGAAGTCGCTCAGTCGTGTCTGACTCTTTGCAACTCCATGGACTGTAGCCTACCAGGCTCCTCAATCCATGGGATTTTGCAGGCAAGATTGCTGGTGTCGGTTGACATTTCCTTCTCCAGGGGATCTTCCTGACCCAGGGATTGAACCTGAGTTTGCCACATTGCAGGCATATGCTTTACCGTCTGAGCCACCAGGGAAGAATTCACTGGAGAAGGGACTGGCAAACCACTTCAGTAGTCCTTCCATGAGAACCCCATGAACAGTATGTAAAGGTAAAAAGATAATGATACTGAAAGATGAACTCCCTAGGTTGGTAGGTGCCCAATATCCTACTGGAGAGGAGTGGAGAAAAGACTCCAGAAAATGAAGAGATGGAACCAAAGCAAAAACAATGCCCAGTTTTGGATGTGACTGGTGATGGAATAAAAGTATGATGCTGTAAAGAACAATATTGCATAGGAAACTGGAATGTTAGGGCAATGAATCAACGTGAATTGGAAGTGGTCAAACAGGAGATGGCAAGAGTGAACATCGACACTTTAGGAATCAGGGAACTAAAATGGATCAGAATGGGCGAATTTAACTCAGATGACCATTATATATACTCCTTTGGTCAAAAATCCCTTAGAAAAAAATGAAGTAGCCCTCACAGTCAACAAAAGAGTCAGAAGTGCAGTATTTGGGTGCAATCTCAAAGATGACAGAATGAACTCTGTACGTTTCCAAGGCAAACCATTCAATATCACACTAATCCAAATCTATGCCCTGACCACTAATGCTGAAGAAGCTGAAGTTGAATGGTTCTATGAAGACCTACAAGAGCTTCTAGAACTAACACCAAAAAAAGATGTCCTTTTCATCATAGGGGACTGGAATGCAGAAGTATGCAGTCAAGAGATACCTGGAGTAACAGGAAAATTTGGCCTTGGTGTAAAAAATGATGTAGGGCAAATGCTAACCAACTTTTGCCAAGAGAACTCACTGGTCATAGCAAACACCCTCTTCCAACAACACAAGAGACAACTCTACACATGGACACTACCAGATGGTCAATAGCAAAATCAGATCCATTGTACTCTTTGCAGCCAAAGACCAGTCAATTCAGTCGCTCAATCATGTCCGATTCTTTACAACCCCATGAACTGCAGCACACCAGGCTTCCTTATCCATCGCCAACTCTGGGAGCTTGCTGAAACACATGTCTATCGAGTCAGTGACACCATCCAACCACCTCATCCTCTGTAGTCCCCTTCCCTTCCTGCCATCAATGTTTCTCAGGGTCTTTTCCAATGAGTCAGTTCTTTGCATCAGGTGGCCAATGTATTGGAGTTTCAGCTTCAGCATTAGTCCTTCTAATGAATATTCAGGACTGATTTCCTTTAGGATTGACTGGTTGGATCTCCCTGTAGTCCAAGGGAATCTCAAGTGTCTTCTCCAATACCACAGTTCAAAAGCATCGTTCTATGGTGCTCAGCTTTCTTTATAGTCCAAATCTCACATCCATACATGACTACTGGAAAAACCATAGCTTTGACTATAAGGATGTTTGTTGGCAAAGAAATGCCTCTTCATTTTAAAATGTTAAGCTGGCCACAGCTTTTCTTCCAAGGAGCAAGCATCTTTTAATTTCATGGCTGCAGTTACCATCTGCAGTGATTTTGGAGTCCAAGAAAATAAAATCTGTCACTGTTTCCATTGATTCACCATCTATTTGCCATGAAGTGATGGAACTGGATGCCATGACCTTAGTTTTTGGAATGTTGGTTTTAAGCCAACGTCTTCACCCTCCTTTTTCACTTTCATTAAGAAGCTCTTTAGTTCTTTGCTTTCTGACATAAGAGTGGTGTTATCTGTGTATCTGAGGTTTTTGATATTTCTCCCGGCAATCTTTATTCCAGCTTGTTCTTCATTCAACTTGGCATGTCGCATGATGTACTCTGACTAGAGGTTAAATATGCAGGGGGACAATATACAGCATTGGCCACTCCATCTTGATTTGGAACCAGTCCTTTTTTCCATGTCTGGTTTTAACTGTTGCTTCTTGATATGCATACCGATTTCTCAGGAGGCAGGTAAGGTGGTCTGGTGTTCTCATCTCTTGAATAATTTCCTACAGTTTCTTATGATCCACACAGTCAAAGGCTTTGGTTTAGTCAATAAGGCAGAAGTAGATGCTTCTGGAACTCTCTAGCTTTTTCTATGATCCAATGGATGTTGGAAATTTGATCTCTGGTTCCTCTGCCTTTTCTGAATCCAGTTGAACATCTGGAAGTTCACAGTTCACATACTGTTGAAGCCTGACTTGGAGAATTTTGAGCATTACTTTGCTAGTGTGTGAGATGAGTGCAATTGTGTGGTAGTTTGAACATTCTTTGGCATTGCACTTCTTTGGGATTGGAATGAAAACTGACCTTTTCCAGTTCTGTGGCCACTGCTGAGTTTTCCAAATTTGTTGGCATATTGAGTACATCACTACCACAGCATCAACTTTCAGGATTTGGAATAGCTCAATTGGAATTCCATCACCTCCACTAGCTTTGTTCATAGTGCTGCTTCCTATGCTGCTTCCTAAGCCCCACTTGACTTCACATTCCAGGATGTCTGGCTCTAAGTGAGTGATCACACCATTGTGGTTATCTGGGCCATTAAGATCTATTTTGTATAGTTCTTCTGTGTATTCTTGCAAGCCCTTCTTAGTATCCTCTGCTTCTGTTAGGTCCATACTGTTTCTGTTCTTTATTATGCCTATCTTCCATGAAATATTCCTTTGGTATCTCTAATTTTCTTGAAGAGATCTCTAGTCTTTTCCATTCTATCGTTTTCCTGTATTTCTTTGCATTGATCACTGGGAAGACTATCTTATTTCTCCTTACTATTCTTTGCAACTCTTCATTCAGTTGGGTAGATCTTTCCTTTTTTCCTTTGCCTTTAGCTTCTCTTATTTTCTCAGCTATTTGTAAGGCCTCCTCAGACAACCATTTTGCCTTTTTGTATTTCTTTTTCTTGGGGATGGTCTTGATCACTACCTCCTGTATAATGTCACAAGCCTTTGTCCAGTTTTTCAGGCACTCTGTATATCAGATCTAATACATTAAATCTATTTGTCACTTCCACTGTATAAGCATAAGAGATTTGATTTAGATCATACCTGAATCATCTAGTGGTTTTCCCTACTTTCTCCAAAATCTGAATTTTGCAATAAGAAGTTTATGATCTGAGCCACAGTCAACTCCTGGTCTTGTTTTTGCTGACTGTATAGAACAGTCTTTGACATTGCCTTTCTTTGAGATAGGAATGAAAACTGACCTTTTCTAGTCCCGTAGTCACTGCTGAGTTTTCCAAATTTGCTGGCATATTGATTGCAGCACTTTCACAGAATCTTCTTTTAGGATTTGAAATAGAACAGCTGGAATTTCATCACCTCCACTAGCTTTGATTGTTGTTATGTTTTCTAAGGCCCACTTGACTTCACATTGCAGAATTTCTGGCTCTAGGTGAGTGAGGGGATGACAGAGGATGAGATGGTTGAATTGCATCACTGACTCCATGGACATGGGTTTGAGGAAGTTCCGGGAGTTGGTGATGGACAGGAAGCCTGGCGTGCTGCAGTTCATTGTATCGCAAAGAGTTGGACACGACTGAGTCTCTGAACTGACTTAGGCCAGGAATAGAGAGACACAGACCTCAAGAGCAGACTTGTATCCACAAGTAGGGGAAGAAGAGAGAGGGACACACTGAGAGAGTTAGCACTGAAACACAAAAATTACCATAAGTTAAACAGATAGCTATTGGGAAACTGCTTTATAGAACAGGGCATTCAACCCCATGCTCTGAGACAACCTAGAGCATTGGGGTGAGTGCTGGGAGGAAGACTCAGGAAGGAAGGTACTTATGTACACTTCTTGTAGACTCACCTGTTGTTCAGCAGAAACCATACAACATTATAAAGCAATTATTCTCCAATGAAAAATAAATTTTTAAAAATGGTCCTGTAAAGTCTAGCAAGAAGAGGACAGAAAATTGAATAGTATCTCAATCATTTAAAGTGACTGTCTATAGGAATATTGCTCCATTAGTGATTGTTACAGGCTCACAGTGGGTAAATGAAATAATTACTGACCCAAAAGAGCTCACAATTAACAGACAAAAGAAAAAATATGAAAATTGAGTGACTGCAATATAATGTTAAATTCTAAGATACAGAGTTCAAACATTAAAAACCATTTTGTTAATGAAAATCTTCAAATCAATATGTTTCTTTGAAATTAGATGACCAAAGTTACATGTGGAAATCAATAATGTTGATTATTTGGGAGGTAATTTCTATACTCCTGTTAATGATTTTTCTCTTTATTTCTAATAAAAATAATTCTTGAGAGTCAGTGGTTTTGTCGTGTGTGTGTGTGTGTTTGTGTGTGTATATACTTGCTTGACAAAATTCCACTTCCCAAACAGATTAAACATCAATTTTATTTTAGAGGTTGAGGCTAATTGATGGATATGAAGAAAAAAGAGATCATGATTCCAAGTACATAGTCTCTACAAATATCATTATGCATATATTATAAATGTTAAAATCCATCAAATAGTTTAAAGTCTCCCCAGTCTAAAAATGGGAGGCTGTTATACTAATTTAGACATGATAATCCAAAATACTTGCCTTTGCCTTCTGGTCATGCACACTTTCTGTCAGTCACCTCAGATGTTTTGGAGAGTATGCAATGAGGCTCTTGAAACTATATAGATGTAAACCAGATTTGGGTTCCACCCTATTCTGTTTTTGCTCTGGCTTTGCAGGACAACATTCATAGCTTGACCAAACACTGAAAGTGTCTCATTGTTGTCATTATTTTAAAAAAGGCACTGACTATTCAATGTCCTGGTGCCCTCAAGCTACCAATCTGAATAATGTTGGAAGATTCTAGATTCATGTAGGGGTGGAAAGGATGGACTTATCCTTGCCTCTGTCATCTAGATATAAGGAGGTTCTCCTGTTGATTCTTTGCGACCCCATGGACACCAGGCTCCTCCATCCATGGGATTTTCTAGGCAAGAGTACTGGAGTGGGTTGCCATTTCCTTCTCCAGTGATTTTATGCAAAGTTGCTCATAAAGCAAAACAAAAACAGGAGCAAATTTGCCAACTGCTGGAAAGTTACACATTTCACTATGTAATCGCTAAATTCTAGGGATTACTCTATTCTATTCTATTCTATTCACGCTCCTCCCCTCAAAGGTCTCTCCTTTTCTCTGCTGTTACAAAGTAAAATTTTGTATGAAAATCAATTAGCCAATATTCGCTGAGCATTTACTATATGCTAAGGAGTCATTTTAAAAGCCTTATATTAATATTATCTCATTATTTCTTAAACTATGCTAAGTATGATTATTGTCTCCATTTCTCAGATGAGAAAATGAAAACATTAAAGACACTAACTAATGGTAGAGCCTTTATTCAATGCAAGCTTTAAAATTCTACAACCTTTGTAATTAATCATTCTCAGAAGCACTTCTCATTACCAAAAATATTCTTGAGGAGTGAGGCGCTTGAAGGCAGTTCTGCACGTTAACTGTTAGCTAAACCTAACTAGATGGCTAGATACTTTAACAATATATAAAAGTATATTTTCATCAAACAAATGATAACCATTTATCAGTTAGGCAGAATATAGTGACCATAACAAGGTTTCTGGGAATTAAATGGTACTTAGCTCTTGACTGCACTGCCATTTCTATTTTGGTGTGACTCTGGGATAATATTGGCTGTAATTCCCTGAGACTCCATGTCACTGTCTATAAAAGGGGATGCTAATGCCTATCTTTAAAATAGAAATAGTCTTCTTTGAGAACATAAGATAATTTGTTTATAAGCAGTAGGCATGATGCACAGAGCACTTGGAAGCAACCACTTAGTATTCCTTCCTTTTTCCCCATCTAGGAAATTAGAAGGTAAACCACCAGATACCTTGTTTCACAAGGTCGCTTCCTTTCGTACAGTATAGTTGGTGAAATGCTTCTGTTCAATATTCTAAATGTTGTGCTTTGTAAAATCATTTTCTGCTAAAAGCTACCAGCAAAAGTTAAAATATTTAAATATATGCTATGCTAGTTGCAATGCTGATTGATTTTTCTTCTGGAGTGAATATGTACGGCTGATTTGTAGAACACTGAAAGAATCTACAATGAAGAAATGTAGGGCTTCCCTCATGGCTCAGTATCAATCTGACTGCCAAAGCAGGAGACATGGGTTCAATCCCTGGCCTGGGAAGATCCCACATGCGTTGGAGCAACTACACCCGTGCTCCACAGCTCTTGAGCCTGTGTTCAGAGCTCAGGAACTGCAACTACTGAGAGGCATGAACCCTAGAGCCAGTGCTCAGCAACAAGAGAAGCCACCACAATGAGAAGCCCAAATATCACAGCTAGCGAGGAGCCCTTGCTCTGCACAAGTAGAGAAAAGCCCATGCAGTAACAAAGACCCAGAACAGTCAAACACAAACAAATTAATAAATAAACAAGTACAATTACATATAAAACAAAGAAGAAATGGAACATTTCCTTTTGGTAAAATACGTGCATGCATGCTCAGTCATGTCTGACTTTTTGTGAACCCCATGGACTGTAGCCCACTGGGCTCTTCTGTCCATGGAATTTTCCAGACAAGAATATCGGAGTAGGCTGCCATTTTATTCTCCAGGGGATCTTCTCCACCCAGGGATCAGAACCGAGTCTCCTGTTTCTCCTGCATTGGCAGGCAGATTCTTTACCACTGCACCACCTGGGATTTCATTTGGTAAAATACTGTAGCTCTACTGCAACTAGGGGCTCGACAATTTATATAGTTATTTTTGTTTAACTATATTACATAATTTTGTTTACTTAATAATAGTACCATGATTATATTTGAGATTTAGAAGTACAAATAGCATTTTTACATGGATGATATGATACCTAATTCTTAAACTCTGAGACAAAAAAAAAAAAAAGTGTCTCCCCAAAGAGGTTTGGGTCAACTGGAATACAAGTTATTCTGTGTGCAGGGGAAATTTTAATGTCATGCATAGCCCTAATTCTAAAATGTAAATATTCTATTAAAATATTTGACTTATATCAAGGACAGAATAGCTAATTTTTGCTCAGTTATGCAGATAATTCAATTTCTCAGCTTTTGTTCCTTTGTGATGTACATAGACAGCAAGAATCTCCACCGCCCCCTCCCCCATGCCAGTAATGCATTCTCTAAATGAAGGCAGAAAATGGGTGTTTACTTTCTACAATAAAATGCCCTGACTTTGGCTACATTCAAACTCGGAACATTAATACAAGAATCTGAGTTGTTTACTGGTTCTGAAATGTAAAACTTATGCTCTTAAATGAAAAGATGAAACCTTAATGGTTAACAGTACATTTCTATCTGTGGGCATATGCATAAATGCCTATATACATTTAGATCCAGGAAGAAGTTTCTACTCCAGTAATCTTTTCTGTAGGTCACTGCAGCCCAGTGTTTACATGGAGAATGTGTTCAAAAAATATCTCTTGAAAAGATGAACAAGAGAAGACAGAATATTTATTCTGTTAGGAATATATTGAATAAACTAAAATTATTGTCTTATACTTCTGTTGAATTCTAAGAAAAACTAAATACGTTAGGAATTATAGCTGGGATTGGACTGTGGAATGACAGTACAACCACCAAAATCATCTTCATCTCATAAATGTGTGTGTGTGTGTGTGTGTGTGTGTGTGTGTGTGTTAAGAGTATACTACAGGAATTACAAAAGGTCAAACAAGAGATTTGTCATTATTACCCATCTCCATAGAATCGCATTGGGCAACATTACCTTTTATGTTACACAAAAGTCTATATAAAGATTTTTTTTTTTAAATCAAGCCTTAGTTATAAAATGTAAAAACAATTGAACAATAGTTTTCTAAGACACTGTGGTAAATTTTAGAAGTCATTATATGGGATATATCCAAATACAATAGTCAGATTTAATAAATAAAGTGCTCCTTCATTTAAGGATGTCACATACACTTTATAGGATGCATTGGCTAAAAAATAATCCTTTATTGGAAATTCAAATTTAAACAGGCATCCTCTATTTCATATCACAAAAGATAACTTATCTTTTAGTTGTGTTCCAAATGTCTTATAACAAATCCATTTATTTTAAAACTGTACTTTTTTCTTTTTAAAAATGAGATGCGTTTATTGAAAGCTTTGACTAGATTATGTGCACATGACTCAGAAATAGAAATTCTGGAGAGGTCAGCATGAAATCTCTAATAAATTTGCCTTAAAAGTACATCTATACATGACTACTGGAAAAACCATACCTTTGACTATATGGACGTTTGTCAGCAACGTAATGTCTCTGCTTTTTAATATGCTGTCTAGGTTGGTCAAGGCTTTTCTTCTAAGGAGCAAGCATTTTTAAATTTCATGACTAGAGTCACCATCTGCAGTGATTTTGGCGTCCAAGAAAATAAAGTCTGTCACTGTTTCCATTGTTTCCCCATCTATTTGCCATGAAGTGATGGGACCAGATGCCATGATTTCAGTTTTCGAATGTGGAGTTTTAAGCCAAATTTTTCACTCTCCTTTTTCAATTTCAACAAGAGGCTCTTTAGTTCCTCTTTGCTTTCTGCCATTAGAGTGGTGTCATATGCTTATTTGAGGTTATTGATATTTCTCCTGGAAATCTTGATATCAGCTTGTGCTTCATCCAGCCGTGCATTTTGCAGGATGTACTCTGCATATACGTTAAATAAGCATGGTGACAATATACAGCTTTGTACTCCTTTCCCAATTTGGAACCAGTCCATTGTTCCATGGCCGGTTTTAACTGCTGCTTCTTGACTACATACCGATTTCTCAGAAGGCAGGTAAGGTGGTCTGGTATTCTCAGAAACTTCTCTTGAAGAAGTTTCCAAAATTTGTTGTGATCCTCACAAAGGCTTTGGCATAGCCAATAAAGCAGAAGTAGATGTTTTTCTGTAATTCTCTTGCTTTCCCTATGATCCAACGGATGTTAAAAATTTGATCTCCATTTCCTCTGCCTTTTCTAAATCCAGCTTGAATATCTGGAAGTTCTCAGTTCATATACTGTTGAAGCCTCGCTTGGAGAATTTTAAGCATTACTTTGCTAGTGTGTGAGATGAATGCAATTGTATGGTAGTTTGAACAGTCTTTGGCATTGCCTTTCTTTGGGGTGGAATGAAAACTCACCTTTTCAACTCCTAGGCCACTGCTAAGCTTTCCAAATTTGTTGGCATATTGAGTGCAGCACTTTCACAGCACCATCTTTTAGGATTTGAAATAGCTCAACTGGAATTCCATCACCTGTACTAGCTTTGTTTGTAGTCATGTTTCCTAAGGCCCACTTGACTTCTCACTCCAGGGTCTGGTTCTAGGTGGGTGATCACACCATTGTGGTTATCTGGGTCATGAAAATCTTTTTTGTATAGTCTTTCTGTGTGTTCTTGCCGTCTCTTCTTAGTATCTTCTGCTTCTGTTAAGGTATGTACCATTTCTGCCCTAAATTGTGCTGATCTTTGCATGAAATATTCTCTTGATATGTCTAGTTTTCTTGAAGAGACCTCTAGTCTTTCCCATTCTATTGTTTTCCTCTATTTCTTTGCATTGGTCACTGAGGAAGGCTTTCTTATCTCTCCTTGCTATTCTTTGGAACTCTGCATTCAGATGGGTATAGCTTTCCTCTTCTCCTTTGCCTTTCGCTTCTCTTCTTTTCTCATCTATTTTTAAGGCCTCCTCAGACAACCATTTTGCCTTTTTGTGTTTCCTTTTCTTGGAGATGGTTTTGATCACCACCTCCTGTACAAGTTACTAACATCCATCCATAGTTCTTCAGGCACTCTGTCAGATTTAATCCCTTGAATATATTCTAATCCCTTGATCTAATCCCTCTCCCTCACCTGCCTTTAAACGCTTTGCTGGAACACTGTGGGGTGTTCTTGCTTTAGGGGACGGAGCCTCCCGTCCTTTCTGCGTGGTTCTGCAATCGCCATTTCTCTGCTCCACACTCTCGCCTTCTGGTTTGTTCTGGCTCACTCTGTATCAGCTTCGCACAAATCCAGTAGCCCAACAACATTTTCTCTTTCTCTGTGTTAAAGAAGTGTGGTTGTGGTAGCTTTATGAGAGTGAATAAAGACAAGTGTGCAGAAAGGTTGTTTTGCTTGTATCCTTGACTATTAGAGCAGACACTGTTAGGGAACGACTCGGGCATAAGTTTATGAAGGAGTAACATGGTGTACACATGGGGTTCTTGCCCACAGAGTAGGGATAGTGGTTGGTGATAATGACAAAAACAGCCACTTTGGCGGCCCTAGAACGGGGTTACAAAAGGTGCCCTGACTGCACTTGGCAAACTGGCAACAAGGAAAGCACATTGACATCTATTAATAAGCCAGACAGAAAAATCAGCAAGCTCCTAGAATGCACATTTTCTTGGTTTTTACAAGAGCGACAACAAAATACTACTAGTGCATTAAAATTAAAACATGAAAGGGAACATTTCTGGAAGAGAAAGGAAAACATAAGTTACTTGTGCAAAGATATGGCAAATGCAGAAATCCCAAATTTACTTTGTCATTGATGGAAATGCAAATGGATATTTAACTTATATGCAAATATAATTTAAATATAATATATTTAAATGTAAATGCATATTTAACTTATATGCAGAGTACATCCTGCAAAATGGTGTTTAACACCAATGAAACTTCTCAGTAATAAAGTTTTGGTAGATCTTTTTCTAGTGTGTAATTCGACACCTGAGGACTCTAATCCCTTTCCTCACACACACACACACACACACACACACACAAAAAAACAAAAAACTCCCAAAGGTCATGAATTCACTTCAATGTCCTTTCCTCTATAAAAATCCAACTAATTCAAATTCAATAATGTACTTTGCACTTTAATAAGTTGTTTTCAAATCTCCAGTAAGATCTGCACCAAACATAACATTATTTGCTTATTAAAACCCTGTTAATTTGTAATGGCCTTATTTTAATTAAAATATTTCCCAATTTAGGCAACAACTCTGTGAGGATATATTATCATTAATTTCCAAATGGAAAAATTAATACCTTAAGCTTAGAGAAATAAAGAGAATTTTGGAACGGTAACAACAGCTAAAAAAGAAAAAAAGTAGACCTGAGTTCAACATAGACCTACTGACTTTAATTCAGTACTCTCTTATGCATGGGCACTGTTGCATTACAGGTAAGGCTTAGATTTGCTCTGCCAGAGGCTCATGAAAAGTTATCACATTTAAATCATTGCAACGATGAAGATTGCAACTTAAGCTTTATTTCTTCTTTCATCTAAGTTATAATAACTATGATTTTAAAGAACCTACTATTGCACAAGATGCTTCACATATATTGTCAAATAACACAGCTGAAAGTAGATATAATTTACATTCACAGAAGAATATCTTTGGCTAGGATTAAGTAATTCGTCCAAGTATATCTTGATAACATATTGTCTGGCAAGATGAGAATCAAACACAGGGGCATGGAGCTCATTCTATGAAATCTTATCGCCTTTTATTCAAATACCTCTAGCTAAATGAGCCTGATTTATTAATCAAAAATCTCAGTTGACATGTTCCCTACAGTATTACAAATCATTCCTACATTTCCTTCCATAAAAGTTGAAAAAAGGATCAATATCTGTACTGCCTTTCTGTATTTTTGCCCAAAATTTAAAGGCATGAGATTATAAAAACAAACTACTCACAAGAGTAATTTAGAAAGCAGTACTCCTATTTTTTTAATTAGATTTTAAAATTAGAGAGGTGTCAAAGAAAAATAAAGTAAACCATTAAGAGAAGGAGTAATAAGAAGCAACAAGAAATTTCTAAAGAGCAAAAGCAAAGCTTTTTAGAGTAAGTTTCAAAACTTGGGAGGTCAGAGAGAAGACTGAAATTCTAGAACATCTAGCGGGCTGATCTTTCATTACCACTTAGCCCAAATGCTAATTTTGTGTTGAAACACAATTTCTGGGCACAGGTTGACAATGTTTAGTCACAAAAAGGCTAGAGGTTGTGAAGTTGACAAGAGTTTCAGCCTTAGATCTTTCAATCTTTAATAACTGAGGCATTTTGCTGATCCACTCTGAAAAACTGTGGAATCTGAAAGGGCCCCCAGAAGGAAGAAGTGTTTGTTCTATTAGGAAGAATAGATATGGCTTTTAACAATGCAAAAGATGACCCAGACCTCTGATTACTAAATGCCATAGCAGCTACAGCAGAATTTGTTTAGACAATTTAGATTAAAAAGCCTGAGGAAATCGAACATTTTAGAAAGAAAAATGTGCTAATATGTAAAATAATTATTTGTATGTTACAGTTATGATAATAAACTAAGAGGATGATGTAGCTATTCAGTTCAGTTCAGTCACTCAGTCATGTCCGACTCTTTGTGACCCCATGGACTTCCCTGTCCATCACCAACTCCTGGAGCTTGCTCAAACTCATGTCCATTGAGTCGGTGATGCCATCCAACCATCTCACCCTCTGTCGTCCCCTTCTCCTGCCTTCAATCTTTCTCAGCATCAGAGTCTTTTCCAGTGAATCAGTACTTTAAATCAGGTGGCCAAAATATTGGAGTTTCAGCTGCAGCTGCAGTCCTTCCAATGAATGTTCAAGACTGATTTCCTTTAGGATTGATTGGTTTGATCTCCTTGCTGTCCAAGGGACTCTCAAGAGTCTTCTCCAACACCACAGTTCAAAAGCATCAATTCTTTGGCACTCAACTTTCTTTAAGGTCCAACTCTCACATCCATACACAACTACTGGAGAAACCATAGCTTTGACTAGATGGACCTTTGTTAGCAAAGGAATGTCTCTGCATTTTAATATGCTGTCTAGGTTGGTGTAGCTATTAAGAATAGCTGAAAAGTAATTTGCATGTTATTTAGAAACTACTGAATGTTTTAAACTGTGAGAGAATGACAAAAATAGTTTTGTGTTTGAAAAATCACTGATAGAAGTGTGCTGCTGCTGCTGAGTCACTTCAGTCGTGTCCAGCTCTGTGCGACCCCATAGACGGCAGCCCACCAGGCTCCCCTGTCCCTGGGATTCTCCAGGCAAGAACACTGGAGTGGGTTGCCATTTCCTTCTCCAATGCACGAAAGTGAACAGTGAAAGTGAAGTCACTCAGTCGTGTCCGACTCTCAGCGACCCCATGGACTGCAGCCCACCAGGCTCCTCCGTCCATGGGATTTTCCAGGCAAGAGTTCTGGAGTGGGGTGCCATTGCCTTCTCCGATAAAAGCGTGAGGAGTGTGAATTTGAGTTAGGGAGGAATGGAGACAGAAAGATTAGTAGGAGTCTTTACCTATTCCAATTGAGAGTAAATTTTCAACTGTGTGTAATGGACAGGGATAGTATAAAGAAAAAGGCGAAGTATTGTAGAAAATTTAGCAGATGACCCAGGTTTGATGACACTTGTGACTCTGAAAAAAAGAGACAGATTAGTCAATATGACCCTAGTTTTTCAGTCCCACTGATTGCAAGAATAGCGTTTGCCAATTGGAGCAGGGAAGTTGTGATACCAGTTTCTTCACCTTCAATTATAGATGCATTCACCAAAGTGTGAGAAAGAAAAACACATTTAGAAGATAAATGAAGGATAATGTAATGTTTAGTTATGTTTGATTGCTTGGCAATGCTTAAGCCATAACAAATCAGAGATTTTTTTTTTTTTCTAGTATCTAATCAGAGTTCTGAAAGCATCTGATTATAAACAATGCATACAGAAGGAAAAGTTAATGCATTTGTCAACTTTTATATGTCCATTGACTTTGGTCTTTTAATCTTCTAGTTTAACATTGGTTGATTGACTGTGGCATCACTAAGTGGTATGAATATGTTTGCATTTGTCATACAAATATTTGTATGTGTCAAACAAATGTCAAATGCATGCATTTAGATCATTTAACTTATTAAAGGGGTAAAATTGCTTAAGAAGTCTCTATGTATGTGTATGTGAAAACTCTAGCAAAGATTAACATCTATTTTTTTAAAGGGTCTAAAGATTTATATATGTTTATATTTATATTTATAAATATATTTATTTATATTATATTTATATTTATATACAGCAGGATCCATTTTTTGTAGAATTAATATTTTCTCCTTAGTCCACATAGTAGGAAAAATGTGTATTTTATAACAATATAGGGAACATCTCTCTATAGTTATTCATCAAGTACAGTGGTCTAGGTCATAATTTATTCTCTAGCTTTTAAAGTTTGCCCTCTGAAGGTTGCTGACTTCCATATTTAAAATTCTTTTTAAAAAGGGTACAGAAAGATTTGGTGCCAAACCAAGTATATTAATAATAGCTCTAGACCTATGCAGGATACACATTTCAAAGATTCTCTTAAAAATGGCTCACAAAAGCACTTTATATCTTTTAAAGTACTTATATACATCATTATTTTATTAGCAATGATGAAAGCAATAGGTTTTTCATTTTGGCCCAAGTGAGGACATTTCTAAAATTTTATTTAATGTTCACCAAATAAATATTATCATACAGAATATTTTAGATAAGATTTCTGAGAGATCATGAGGGCTAGTGTAAGTTTTACCAAGGAGAATGTTTCCTGACATCTCCTACATAGTCATATTTCAAACTCAGATTAAAAAGTCTGAGCTTGATTTTTATTTTCTTCCTAATGATTACCTTTCAGATTGACAAAGACAACAAATCTGAATGTAAATTTTACACCAGTCCTGTGAAAAAGAGGGAGACTGTCATTAGGTCTAAATTATTCAGTTAATAATGGGCTGAGACCTGGGCAAGGTGATTTTTTTGTTCATTATACTTTTACTCGAGTGTATTTCATTTGCTTTTGGAATTCATGCACAAACAAATATGTAGGACATTCAGGAGTTTTTAATGTTTAAACGTGAAAGCAAAATTAATGAGGTACTCAAATGAGCATTAGTTTTTAAGTTGTAATACTTATTATTTTTGCTTAAGTTCATTTAGTACAAAAAGTTAAAGTGAAAACACTTGTGCTCTATGAAACAACAACAACAGAATGATCACTTTGGCTTTTACCAGATTTCTCAAAGAGGGCTTAAGTGTGTTTATGTTCTGTAGTGCATTTAAAATCAGTGAGGGATTAAGATAAATTTCACTTGACCAATACAAAAAAAAAAAAAGACTCTGAATGCACATCATGTAGTGTTCATCTTCTGACAGCACAGTATTTCAGGAGATAACAGTAAGGAGGAATTTATGGCAGGTGCATTCCTACTTAGGAACTAATCTCATCCACATGGCTGTTAGCGTGAAATATGGATTTTAATAATCCTGGCTCTGTGAGTTGTGTGATCCTGCCTGGTGGGAATGTGATTAGCCATAGCCTGCAAGATTAATTGAGATATATAACACATGATTACATTTAGCGGATTACAAGCAACTTTGATTATGCTAGAGTTTGCATAGTTAAATACAAACAAATAAACCAATATCCTATTATGACAAGAAAGAGGACTCTTTTTCCTTAGGTCATTAAACAGGTCACTTAAATAGAATTTAGAAGCCTCTCAGGGAGAAGAAACTTTACAGAAAATTGTAGATAGAGAGATGGATAGATGATAGATAGCTAGCTAGATCATATAAAATTTTTTGAAATGTATTCCATCATTATGCATATTACCTAGAACAGAATTTTACTTTGGAAAGAAAAAGTTTCTGACATCAACACGTAGAAATTTTGTGATTGTTGTTCAGGCACTAAGTCGTGTCCAATTCTTTGCCCCAGAAAATAAAGACGGTCACTGTTTCCACTGTTTCCCCATCTATTTCCTATGAAGTGATGGGACTTGATGCCACAATCTTAGTTTTTTAAATGTTGAGTTTTAAGCCAGATTTTTCACTCTCCTCTTTCACCTTCATCAAGAGGCTCTTTAGTTCTTTGCTTTATGCCATAGGGGTGGTGTCATCTGGGTTACTGATATTTCTGCCAGCAATCTCGATTCCAGCTTGAGCTTCATGCAGCCTGGCATTTTGCATGATGTTCTCTGCATATAAGTTAAGTAAGCAGGGTGACAATATACAGCCTTGACATACTCCTTTCCTAGTTTTGAACTGGTTCTAACTATTCAGTAATTAATAAACTGCCATTTTCATGAACTTTATTTTAAAACCTACTTTCAACTGAGCTCAATTACTAATTATTTCATGGATGATTATTCTTTCCCTCAAAGGTCATCTCTTTGGAAAAGGTTTGCTGACATCACTCTCCATTGCTCAGTACAATGAATTTGACTAAGCTTTCAAAGCACTTAACTCTAGTTTGGCATCCTATTATCCTAAATAAAAAGCTAGCTTTTCAAATTCATCTCCCTCTATTTCTTTTTCTGTATTCTGTTTTACAGCCAAATTGCATTATTTCCCAGGCCCTATATAGGTCCTCTTTTTTCCAACCCTAAGCATATTATAACTCATAACTCTATGAATCACTGTATCCCTTTTTATCTAGGTGTCTACTAATCAAGGGAAATGAGGTGCTCTAGAACAAGCAAACTCTCCTAAAGTCAATAAATGGGGTCACATGCTTGTTTAAATCAATTAAGATTCTTGCAACCTAATGTGTATTTAATGAATATATTCAAGATGATAGGAATTCAAATATACACATTAAGCAACTACCTCTGATGCTGTATAATTGAATTGATCAGAAGCATCAAGTTGCTTCTAAAGGAAGAACAAAATTTTTAGAAATCTTCAGTTGGTAATAGTGAAAGCTAAGAATTCAAAAAATATTTCAACAACTCTTCTCAGAGCACATTTGGATCACAGACCCCATTCTAGGACCAGAACTGGAGGGTATCCCTAGAATTCTGAAGAGCACATGAAGGGACTACTACTCTACATAATGAAGCATAAAATTCTAGGGATGACAGAAAAATAATATAAATGTGTTCAAGGCAGATATGTACACATACTGTAAGTGATGGCTTTAAACTGGATAGCTAAAGGTACCCAGGATTTTTGAGGTTACCACTCACTTTTGTGATTGATTCATTGCATTTTCACTAAATAAACCACAGATACTGTCAAAAGCAGAATCATCATGTAAACGTAATTAAATCTTATTAAAATGAACCGTTATTAGGAAAACATTACTAGAAACTCTCTAAGTTCAAGAATTTCTGGGCAATATGTATACATTTTAAAAGAAAGAATCAGATTATCTTCTTAGAAAGAGTACTAAAAAGAGAAGTCTTCTAACGTGGATAATGTTTGTATTTTTAATTTTTTACTCCTTCTTTTTGTATCTTTGAAACCACATGCATTTGGTCTTCAGAAGTAGCATGAACTCCAGAGAGAAACGTACTCTTTCAGGAATACATATATAGTTTACATAGATAGTGGTAGTATTTAATATTTTAAATACAATAGGTTCATGGTAAACATCACCTTGATGCTATTGCTGCTGCTTAGTCACTTCAGCGACCTATGGACTGCAGCCTGCCAGGCTCCTCTATGCATGGGATTCTCTAGGCAAGAGTACTACAGTTAGGTCGCCAAACCCTCCTCCAGGGGACCTTCCGATCCAGGGATCGAACCCAGGTCTCCTGCACTGAAGGCAGAATCTTTACCGCTGAACCACCAGGGAAGCCCGGACATCAACTTGGTAATTGCAATTTGAGATAAAATCTGGTTCTTTTTGTTTTATACCATACTAGGTATATTGAGAATCTTTACTGATACACATTTAATAGTAAAAAAAAAAAAAAAGAAGAAGACGAAGTATTTTCTTGTTCTTATTGTATATTTTTATCTTGATAACAAGTTGTTCTATTTGCCACCTTTATCCAGAAACGATGCCATTCTTAGTTGAACAGGATGTGACTTGTGTCAACTGATCAAAATCACTTTTTAACATGCTAGGAATATTAAATATGCTTCTAATTCTCCCCTCCGAAATTCTAGGTTTTTTTTTTGTTTTTTTTTAACTTTGTTTCACTATTAAGGGTGCTTCAGCAGGTAGCTATAGCTACCTATGTTTCCATGCCAACTTGTTCAGGATTAATTATTTCCATTCTCACTCTATTTACACTCCTACCTATGATAATACCATACATTATCATGTCTAGTAACAAAAATCTCAAAGTTGTTTTAATCTAATTATAGTGATAGAGATCCAGTAGAGTTACTTAACTCATAGCTGTGTTAAACAATTGGTAAACAATTGCTGAACAATACCTCTCTATACTGAAGTCCTATCAATGTAAGTATTACATAGAATGATGAAATGTGTCTTTAAAAGTGGATGTGGCTTTTGGAACGAAATAAACCTGAATTTTGTAGCTGTCATTCCTGGTATGTTTCTTAAAGTCTTTAAAGCCTCAGATTTCCTCATCTTCAAAATAGAAAAAAAAATAACGCCTGTCATATGATTATTGTAAAGACTAAATGTAAAAAAAAATGAACATTTTTAAAGGGTTTTAAAATATGAGTTATAGGCCTGCGGTTTGAGAGGTAGACATTTTCATTTAGTTTATAGAAGTAAAACTCTTTCAGTGTCCTTTTAAAGGATCTTTTGTTTCTTTAAATTAAATTTACAAATCTTGATATTTTATTGAAGTTTCTTTATTTTAAAAGGAAAAGCGTTACAGTGTATTTCATACTTATATACTTCACAGATTTAATCTCATTTCCAGAGGTCATCACAGAAACAAAGTGAACAAGGAAATTTTTTCTTTCCTATACAGATGGTGCCTACTTTTGACCTTAGCAAACAGCTTTTCAAACCAATGTTTCAACACAGGAATAGTAAAAACATCTGGATCTTCTGGGTAATTCATGAGTCAACCTGAAATGTTAACAGATCAAACAGCTTGGATATAAATACACAAGGATGGATTCTGAATACTTAATATCCTGATAAATATTGATAAATAGTGCTTATGTGCTGCTTGTTTAAATATAATCCAAGCAATTTTGTAACACTTATTCCTGAGGACAGCAAGTATCAGGAGAATTAGTCTGTATGTCTGTAGTTTTCAATTAGAAAAAGACAAAATAATATAATAAAAATCATAATGTTAATTATATAAGAATTTCATAATTTATGGTGATATCAATAAGCATGTTGTTTTTAACTGTATAGGATCTTTTCCATTGAAATAATTTGTAACATCTTATTCAATTAGCATTTGACACTGTATTGCAAATAAGTTGAAAATGGGAAACTGAGGTACAGACTGTATATTTTGTTGGTGGAAAGGCTAGTAATAGAAAATGATACTCCATATTTCTGAATTTTTCATCATTATTAGTTTTTGCTGCCCACTTGAAATATATACCTTAACACATATGGTTGGATAGTTGTAGCAGGTTTTATAATGAATTGTGGCTGCAAACAGCTTTTGCATGATAAAAATGGATAATTAGATTTTCAACCTGCTTTCTCAAAATACTTGTCTTTGGCAATATCATAATTTTGTGAACTTTCATGAAATGATAAGTTAATAGGAGCATGCTATTTTCTCTGTTATTAAAAGTTGTTTATCTATTACTGAAAAAATAAAGCCCACAAAAAGAAACAGTGAATAAGAGAGGAAGGAGACTTTTTTCATATTGTGAATCATTTTGTGCCAAGCAACTCTGAAATGCTTTTAAACAGTAGAATCAGACATAGAAGTATGAAGAAATTATGATTAAAATAGCACAATGTCAACAAAGTATAATCTATTAATCATCTTAATACTTCCTGTATGTTTAACAAACTGTTTAAATATTCAGATAACAATTATAGATAATGAAGTAAATTTTATTTTAAAATGATTTTCCTTAATTCAAAGTAATATATATTTATTATAAAAAAGGTACAAACAGACATGAAAATTAAACACATTCTATTTCTTTCCTTTGTAAGTAACCATATTGTATTTTAAAGATGTCCAGTACCTATGCATGTATATCTGAAGCAGAATATATCACATCTTACATACAGATTTATAATATGAATTCATATTTGGAATGCTTTATTCTTCATATATAGAATAATTTTTGCTTTATTTCAGTAAACATTTCTAGTATGTGTATCACATTGAAAATAACTGGATATTAACAGTGAGTCAATGACCAAGATTTATTATTTTTACTAGTTATTTCATTTGGAACAAATTCCTCTGTCTTCTCATTTTGTTTAACTGACTCTCTCTCTATGAAATTAGGTGAAACAGTTTTGTTAGAAACCTGTTTGTTTTCTAACATACTCTGAAAAATAGCTTGCTACGTTAATGAACTCTAATTATTATACACACACACACACACACACACACCCATGGAATATTCCTTGGCCATAAAAAGGAATGAAAGTTTGCCACTTGCAACAACATGGATGGAGCTGAAAGGTATTATGCTTAGTGAGATAAGTCAGACAGAGAAAGTCAAGCAGTGTATGTTATCACTTGAGTGTAGAAAAGCAGAAACGATCTCACACAGAGGACAAACCAGTGGTTACCAGTGAGGAGTGGGAAGGAGGAAGGGGCAAGGTAGGGGTATGTGGTGGACCAGGACACTCCCATCAATCTTCCATCAGAAGCTGGTCCTTCCATTGCTCTGGCTACTGGCTATATCTCCTTGGCCTCTGGCCTGCCTAGGGCCCACCTCCATGTGTTTTCCATCCTCCTAGAGAGCAGCTCAGCTGGAAGGCCTTGAACACTTTCCTCAGGGTCAGCAGGATCACGATCAGGATCGGGATCAGGATCAGAATCAGAGCAACACAGATGATGGCCATAGCCACTGCCAGCAAGTCCTTTAGTGTCTTACAGCAGAAGAATTTAAGCCGTGACATGGGACTTTAAAGTCCAGGTCATGGTTTAAAGAAACTCTGGAATGCTTTCAAACAATGCTTTTGTATTTTATTCAAACCACGATGTATAAAATAAATAAGCTACAAGTATATATTGTACAGCACAGGGAATATAGCTGATATTTTATAATACATTTAAAGAAAATATAGTCTATAAAAATACTGAATACTATGTTGGGCACCTGAAACTAAAATTTTGTAAATCAGCTATATTTTGCAAATCAACTCTACTACAATGAGTAAATAAATAAATAAAACATTTTAAAATGCTTACCCTCAAACTACCTCACCCTCTGTCTTTGGCAAAGTCTGCCTCAATATAACCTGGAAAATGGCAGATATTGTTATTCTACTTGTTGTGCAGATAGAACCAGGACAGTAACCATCGAACAGAATAAAATTCATCTACCTGTTACTTCTACCTCATTATACTTCTTTCCGTATTGTTCATCTAGCAGTTGTTGCATTCTAAACCAAAACTGGGAATTTGACAGAGTTAGAAATGAAAAACATAAGAGGAACAGGGAAAAAAATCCACAAAGCTTTTTGATATTTTAATCAGCCATTCTAATATTTTTCTATTGAGCTTTTATGGCTAAGTGAAATAAAAATAAAAGGCATTAAACAAAATCATATATAAATTCGCGTAGCCTCACATTGTTTAAAAACTAATTTTGTAAATATTCTTCATTAATTAGCATTTTCAGTTAATGCTTGTCTCTTTGATTTTACTAAGCATGTTTATATTTCATCAATTTTACATTTCATACTCCAGATCAGGAAACTTACTTTCACGTACCAAGATGTGTAACCATCGATACAATTTTGAATGGAATTTACCCCATCTTTTAGTTTGACGCATTACTCATTTTGCTTCCCACAGCATAATCTTTAACTTTCAGTCTCAAATAATATTAGCTCTACTAAAACATTACATTTTAAAAGACATAAACAAAGGAAAAAAATATGCTTTTCTCTGGATGAATCATGAGATCTTTTAGACTGGTTTTATTCACTTTGGTAAGATTTAGTAGTACTGTATCTTTTTTTTTTTTCATGGCTAAACCTCTGGAAGCATGGAGATCAATATGATAATGAAGGTGGTAATAAGTAGAATAATCATTTATTCATGTAGTTATATATTTCATTTATTTGTCCAATATGTGGCAGCCCATGGTGTTAGTTAGTGAAGTCTCTCACTTGTGTCCAACTCTTTGCAACCCCGTGGACTGTAGCCCACCAGGCTCCTTCATCCATGGAATTTTCCAGGCAAGAATACTGGAGTGGGTTGCCATTTCCTTCTCCAGGGGATCTTCCCAACCCAGGGATCGAACCCAGGTCTCCTGCATTGCAGGCAGACCCTTTAACCTCTGAGCCACCAGGGAAGCCCTGGGAATGTATTCACTTTGGAAGGAAGTGCAGTTACTAAGACATTATGTAACCATGGAATGCTGTGATACTTGAGCCAAAGGGAACTTATGCAGAGCAACTAGAAATGGAGGCATTGGATTTGTGGAAATGAGTTCTAAATTCTCCCAAAATGAGAAGAGAAGACAATGACTGCCTCTTTACAGGATGGAGGTGGGTAACTCTACAGGGAGTGGTTAGTAAGATGTTCAAAGTTCTTCAACTGAATCCCACAAATGTAACCACAGTAGATTTACTAAACTGTCTACTTAAACAAAGTAGATACACTCTTGAAAGAGTTCAATAGTAGACCATTTATCTATATCTGGTATTGTGCTGAATACATTATTTGCATTATTTCAGTTGTTATTATAACTCCATTCTATAGATGAGAAAAATAAGAATATTATAATTTACTGACTTCTGCAACTACACACATCTCATTTTAAAAAATTAATGTATTTATTTTAATTGGAGGCTAATTACTTTACAATGTTGTAGTGGTTTTTGCCATATATTGACATGAATCAGTCATGGGTGTAGCATAGAGACATCCAGCAACTTCCAAACAAAACTCAATGTATAAATTTCAGGTCATATTTGAAACATACATGTTATAAAATAATGTCTTTAAAATTTTATTAAATTTTAATAATTTTAATAAATTTAATAAATAATTAATAAAAATTTATTAAATTTATTAAATATCATTAAATTTTATTATTAAATATATAATCTTTTCAATTGTAATATATGCTTTTAGATTTTAAAAAGGTCCCTGAATTTCAATTTTTAAAACATTTGAAGCACAAATAAAACATTAAATACAATTAATAAATGATACTTTTAGATAATAAATTTTACATCAAATTTTAATTCTTTCAGTCAATTTGAAGCTGAGCTTTCTTTTGAAGAACATAATAAATTTTTAAAGTCTTGCTTAGAGTGATTTTTAAAGAGATTTTATAGGGTAATCATCAGGAAGCATACAAGATATATTTTACTATGCATATCCAATAATTGATAAGAAGAAAACTGAACAGCAACTTTCTTCTCTTAATTAAAGAGCAATCTTTTTCAACAGCTTTATGTCCTTATTAACTTCTCTTTGCATGTGACTCAGAAGAAAAACTGTTGCTTTAGTTTTGTTTTTGTGCTCACAACAATAGTTCCTCTTTTAGAAATTCTCTACAATACTGTTTCAGGTATTTGCTTTCTTATCCTTGGGGACACTGTTTACACAACTTAATTTTAATGAACATCCAACTGAGATTAAAAGATTCACTGCTTTGTCATATAGAATAATATTATCATTACCTTAATTATACTATTGTGTGGTGTGTGTGCAGTAAGCCACGTCAGTCGTGTCTACTCTTTGAGACCCTATGGACTGTAGCTCAACAGGGAATCCCACTCTGCTCATGGGATTCTCCAGGCAAGAACCTTGAGCGGGTTGCCATGCCCTTCTCCAGGGGATCTTACTGACACAGGGATCGAACCTACATCTGTTACCTCTCTTGCTTTGACAGGTGGGTTCTTTACCACTAATGCCACCTGGAAAGCCCAATTATAGTATCTTGAAAATTCAGTAATTTCATTTTTTTATTTTTCCACTAATTTTATAACATGTGGAAGAATGTAATAAACTAGTTAACTGTAAAGACATTTTTGTATAAATAAAACAAAATAAAACTGTTTGCCATGAAACACCATCATGCAATTTCTAAAACAATATGTTCAAATAACTGGTATAGGAAAGGCATTTTAGAGGTGCTGACATATAGTACGTGAATATGCATGCAGTGTTAAAGTAAAAAATGTCCTATTTCATCTCATGTATGTAAAATTACAGTTGGTAAAGGCATTTGACCTAAGAAGGAGATTAATAAACTGGCTACATTTTAAATATTCATGATATATGTTTATACATTCAAAATTATCACTTTATTAAAATGTGATTCTAGGGTTTTAAATCTCTGAAAATATTTCTAGAAAAGTGTGTTTAGTGAGCATTTGACTTTTACATCTTTTCCCTTACCTGATTGTTTTAAAAAATTTAATTATAAAAATTATCCTTGAATTTGCCTCTCCTTTATTTTATCTGTTAAATTACTGAAAAAGTAACACAATTTAGAAAGCTGCTAGATTTCAGGGGCTACTATAACAGTAATCTAAGAATGTAGGAATTATGTAGTAAGAACCTAACACAGTAATTTCATCCCGGAAGTTTAAAGAAGTATGAAAACATAAATGCCCTGTGCATAAAGTGGAAAAAACATGAAGTGGATCAATGGTGATAATAGTTAATGTTGAATTGTCATTTTTTATTTGTGAGAAAAATAAATGAGGTGTATTTGAAGAGACTTGACCAGTATAAAGAAGGAGAATGTTAGACAATAGTGAACATCCTCAAGATTGCTATTTTATATAATGTAACTAAATGTTTTTTACTCAATATAAACTGTTTACTTTAGAATAGTTTTAGATTTTCAGAAGAATTTTAAAGATAGTACATGGACTTCCATATACCCCATATTCAGTTAGTTTATCCTATTATTGATATCTCACATTTTGTAAGGTACATTTGTCACAATTAATGATTCCATATTGATATACTCATATTAATTAAAGTTCACATTTTATTCAGACTTACTTAGTTTTTACTAACGTCCTTCTGTTTGAGGCTCCCATATAGGATACCATATTAAATACATTACTCATCACATCTCCTTAAGATCTTCTTGGCTGTGATAGTTTCTCAGGTACTCATTTTTTATGACTTTGACAGTTTTCAAGAGTACTGATCAAATATTTTGTATAACAACTTGGACTGGTCTGATATTTTTCTTATGATTATCTTGGGGTTATGTTTTTGAGGAGAAAGATTGTGGAAATAAGGCACCATTCTGATCACACCAAATCAAGTGTCTATAGTATCAACATGGCTTACTGTTGCTATTGACCTTAATCAAGGGACTGAGGTAGTATTTTCAGGTTCACCAATAAAAATTACTCTTTCTTTTCTCTCTCTCTCTCTTTCCATACCCTTTGGATGAAAGTCACTGGAACAGATCCCACTCAAGATGTGGAGTTTTGCTCTACCTCCTTAAGGACAGACAACTACAAAAATTATTTGGAATTCTTCTCTGCAGATTTGTCTCTTCTTCCTCATTTACTGACTTATTCAATGATTTATTTATGTTAATATGGACTCAAGGATATTTATTTTATTTACGCCACCCTTTGGGTATTAATCCAATCTTATTTTATTGCTCATATTTTTCCAGTTTTGGCCATATGACTCCCTTTCAGTTGGTTTCTGTGTCCTTTTGACAATTCCAGTCATTATGGGTTTGCTTTTGTTTCCTTTTAGAGCACTTTTTCTTCATGCACTAGGGTCATGGCTGACATTTTTTAATGAATTTCAATTTTATAAGGAGAGGCGAAAACAGATGAAATATACATATGTATATACACAAGTATGTAAAAAATGTTGAATTCAGGTCAAATTCTCTAGTCTCATATTCACTGTTTGTATTTTAGAATAAACATCAGTTTAGTTATGGAGCAGTTGAAAAATATGTGGAAGAATCTTATTTGAATTCTAAATGTTAGGATTAAAATAAAATAAACAGTATAATAGATGTCACCACCTATATGGTTCTTTCCATTTACAAGCATTATTTTAAAATCTTTTCATGTATCAATTCATTCAATTTTCCCAGCATTCTTATCAAGTGGTGTTACTAATTGCCACTTGAGGGAAGATGAGACAGAAGCATAGAGAAATTGAATATATTACATAAGATAATAGGGAATTGGTAGAGGCAAGATTTGAACACTGGTAGTCTGCTTCTACTGTGTTCTTAAACATCATAATACAGTGCTATTTTCTAAATCTAATGGATTATTAGAACATATATAAAATATATTTTTCATAAAATTCATACAATTAAATAAAAGGAAACTTCTGTTATGCAGTCATTGCTAAAATCAAATGTATGTCTAGTACATACCCTGTATCTCTTCCTAGTTTTGGCTTTTTAGTCAACAGACTGCAGTCTTTCTCTTAGATCTATTTTAGTCACTTGAAAATATATACATTGTATAAAACATCACTTATCATTTCTGCCTCATCTATGGATCTGCTTTCTGAATTACCCATGTCTGCAAATGAATCCACCATCCTCTAAGTACTCAAGCCAGAAACCAGAAGTACTTCCTACTCCTATTTTTCTCTTACTCATTCCACTTAATCCATCAATCATTCGGTCTAGAAGTTCTGTTAATTTTTCTTATTTTATACTACACTCTTAAATGTATCTCTGTCTCCCTCCACCTAAATTCTATCCAGAAAATGCCTTGGTGAGATATGTACAACAGATTCCTCATAACCAGATTTCACGTAATTCTTGTCTTCATTTTCCAATCTGCTGCCTGGTGGCTCAGACGGTAAAGAATCGGCCGGCAATGCGGGAGACCCGGGTTCGATCCTTGGGTTGGGAAGATGCCCTGGAGGAGGGCATGGCAACCTATTCCAGTATTCTTGCCTGGAGAATCCCCAAGGACAGAGGACCCTGGCGGGCTACAGTCCTTGGGATCGCAAAGAGTCGGACATACCTTAGCGACTAAGAACAAAACAGCCAGACTGTGAAGAAATATGTTTTGGAGTAAGGTAGAAAGAGTTTAAATCCAACTCCTAAATGTCAAAATTTGGGGGCCTCAAGCAAGTTATTTAGCCTTCCTAAATCTCAATATTTATAAAGTGGGGTATGTTAATATCTACTTAGGAATGTAGTTTTGAGACATGATGAATATGTGCAAATCCTCTAGTCTGGTGCCTAACATATAGTAGAGATTCAAAAAGTGGTATATGTGTATGTGTGTATTTCAATTAAAATAAAATCTAAAGTGATTTTTTTGTTTAAATATTGTATACAACTCATTATCTGTCAAAAGTCAGCCAAATGTTTCTGTAAAAGTTTAATCTTTTTTAGCTTATAAGTCAGACAATCTCTGTAGAAAACTACACAACTTTACTATTGAAGAGTGGAAATAGCCATAGATAACACTAATCAAATGGGTTTGTCTATACTTAGCAAAACTATTTTTTCAGGCCTCACATATCCGCTTATGCAACTCCTTCTATCTTGATCACCCTTCTTATTTCAGATTTAAGTCCTGTATCCTTATTTATCATTTGTTAGCTGAGGCTTCATCTCACTCAGAAAGCCTTTTGAGAGATTTTAGGTACCAACAGGTACTTAACATGTCTGTCTCCTTCAGCAACAGGGATTGTAAAATACTCATTTTCCTACCTTTAGAACATGACTCAATAAATATTTGTTCAGCCAAACTGAACTTTCGTGTATTCAAATATTCCAAAAATCCTTGGTGTCATAATGGTTTAAATCAAAAGAACAATCTAGTCTATCAAAATCCTGTTAACCTATTGGTTATTATACGTAAGAAATGGAATTCTTTTCCTCATTAAGTATTAATCTGGGCATTATGTGCACCAAGAAATCATGTTTGCCACCCGTGTCTGTTGTCCCAGCACCACTGGGCTCTTCTCTGTCCTTGAAGGCATCAAGTTTCACCCTCCACTGAGCCTTTGTGGCATCTGGCTGAGAATCCTCATTTCCTGACCTTCACCTTGTCAACTCCTGCTCATCTATCAACATCAGCTTGAACATCTCTTCCTTTTAAATACAATTACCAAGGCTGTACCTGTTTAAAGATACCTGTCTAAATGTTCTATAATTTTACATTTATTTCTATAATTATTTGATTAAAGGATAAACAGAACTGTCAGCACCATGCAGGGGAGAAATTTATTTTATTTTATTTTATTTTTTGCTCACTTAGGTATCACTAACCCTCAAATTTTGTCTGATGTATATAAACTAAATAAATATGTTGAATAATTAAATGATCTGAGTTAGCTTTATACTTTTTCTTAATCAAAAATTTATTAAAACTTAAATAATTCACCTATTTTCCATGTAGCAACATTATATTTTTAGAGTGTGTTCCTTCCTCTTTCATATCAAAAGCAAGTCACACATATTTATGTTTTCAGTGCTATGTACACACAAACACATATATACACATGTCAATGATTCTTTCATCTGATAACCATATTATTTTTCAAAAATAACTGGAAGTACAAATTTATCCCTTATATCAGAAATGTTGCTTCAAGTGCCTGCTTATGTGATTATTAAAGTTTGATACATTTATTTCCCCCATATTTTTATATGCAGTTCCTATGTACAGATTCACCTTTGAAATATCCTAAGAACCACTGTTCTGTGATATTGTTTTGGTCTCCCAATGAGGATTCATTAGATTTAACTACTTCTGCTAGATATAATGAATACCCAACTAAATGTTCTAAAATAGTAAAGTTTTCCAAGGGTCATTATTAGGTGATTTTTTGGGAAAAAAGGTATGATGAGGGTCCAATGGACAATGAAGTTCACTGTTAAATAAGTAACAGATTTTTTCATTACTGTAAGAGTCTTGAGTGTACGAATGTGTTTTCTGAGTTGCCTTTCCCTACCCAAAAATAAGGTTTCCCAAACTTATTTGAGGATACTTTATTTACTACGTATCTATGTAGAACTTTATCTTTGTACCTATCCCATATAGTAGTTTTCATGACTGACCCCTTACTGCATATTAAACTACTTAAAGTAGGATTCAGTTCAATTAAGTTCAGTTCAGTCACTCAGTCCTCTCCGACTCTTTGCAACCCCATGAACCGCACCATGCCAGGCCTCCCTGTCCATCACCAACTCCCGGGGTTTACTCAAACTCATGTCCATCAAGTCAGTGATGCCATCCAGCCATCTCATCCTCTGTTGTCCCTTTCTCCTCCTACCTTTAATCTTTCCCAGCATCAGGGTCTTTTCCAATGAGTCAACTCTTCGCATGAGGTGGCCAAAGTATTGGAGTTTCAGCTTCAGCATCAGTCCTTGTAATGAATACTAGGACTGCTCTCCTTTTACACTATGTTATTTATCCCTATCTCACCTGTTCCACGGCTTCCCAGGTGGCTCAGTGGTAAAGAATCTGCCTGCAATGCTGGAGACCTGGGTTTGATCCCTGGGTAGGGAAGATCCCCTGGAGAAGGGAATGGAAACCCACCAGTATTCTTGCTTGAGAAATTCCATGGACAGAGGTGCCTAGGGGGCCACAGTCCAAGGGATGGCAAAGAGCCAGGCATGACTGAGTGACTAACCCTTTCTTTCTTCACCTTTTACAAGTCTTTGTAAATAATTCATGTTCAAATAAATTTTTATTATTTAGTTGATTTGAAATGTTCAGTTCAGTTCAGTCACTCAGTCGTGTCCGACTCTTTGCAACCCCATGGACTGCAGCACACCAGGCTTCCCTATCCATCACTAACTCTCTGAGCTTGCTCAATCTCATGTCCAACGAGTCGGTGATGCCATCCAACCAACTCATCCTCTGTAATTCCCTTCTCCTCCTGCCTTCAATCTTTCCCAGAATCTTTCCAATCTTTCAGGGTCTTTTTCAATAAGTCAATTCTCTGCTCATTTGAAATGTACTAGGATTTTTTTTCTAAAACAAAGTTCTACTAGATTTTTATTTTATTGTGCTATAATTTTTCTGTTTCATTTTACATATCCACATAAATTATAGTTTCTTCAAGTATGAAAAGAATAACATGGTGAATATATTACAGCCTGAATTCACTGCTGCTTTATATATATATATATATATATATATATATATATATATATATATAAAATAAGCCATTTTATAACCAATTAAAATACCACCTTAAATTCATCTTATATCTCCTAGAAATCCCAAAAGTAACCTAAGTAGCCAGAGGAGTATTTGAAGCTATGTTTCAGAATGCTGCTGAGCAAAGATCTTTTAGTTTAAACTCAGGCATAAGGATTGATGGAAATAATACTAGGACTATAACTTGTGCCACAGACAGAACCAGCACTTGATTCTTTTACTTTTATTGAAAGACAATATGCCACATCAAGACATATTATGAAGACTTTTGCAAGTAACTAAATCTATTTTATGAGAAATGTACATGTACATAAAAGCAGCAGAATCTTATGTTCACTATAATCTGTGTCTCTAGTGATATCAGTTATCACTGAGCTACCTAAATGTATTATTCACTTTCATAAAGCCTAAGGAAGAATACCGTGAAGTAAGTACCATGTAACTTGAGTGATTAGAATGAGCTACAGCCCATAAAGTATTTCTAAGTGAACATTTTGAAAATTCATTGTGTGCTTTCTGGTCTTGACCTTTAAGATGTAACATAAGTTGAGAACTATGACATTCTGAGTCCCAGCCTGTGTTATCCAAGAGGTTGGCCTCCCTGCCTTCAAAATCTTGCAGCTATTGCAATCCCGATAAAAGATGCTTTAAAACTCTCTTTTGGGGGCAAACTAACTACCTTTAACAGCCACCAAGTGAAACAACTCCTAAATGGGAGAGGCCATTTATAGATGTCTGATCAAAGAATCCTCAGATATCAAGTAGTGCTGATGGAAAATCCAGGCCTCACTATATCCCCTCGTGAGGTTCTTAACCCAGCTACTCTCCTGCCGAGCCCTTAGGGCTCTCTCCCATTTCACTCTTGCCTAGAAACCTTGGACCACTGGACAAAACCCCCAGAGGGATTGTCAGAAGATCCTTTGACCAATCCTGAAGAAATCTGATACACTGATGGAAGCAACTTTGTCTTGGATGGAAAAAGAAGAGCCAGATATGCAGCAGTCTCCAATTTTGAGACCCTAGAGGCTAAGCCTTTGCCATCAGGTCAACAAGCTAAAACATGCAGTGCCAGTTCAACAAGGATATATAAAACTACAGCCGGCCATGGAAAATATCTCACCCTTAGATGGACACTGCTATAAGGACTCTGAGGCCTGAGACTAGCAAGAGGGGAAGGCCCAATACCCCTCGCCATCCCAGTTCAGTAGGAAGTAGCCAGAGAGACCTCAATGCCCTTATTCTCAAAGAATTGGGCCTCCCATCTATTGAGGGGGGAATGTTAGGTAGTTAGAATAGGAAACAGGAGTCCAAAATGGCGGTGGCTAAAAGACATGGAAGGGAAAAACCAGCAAAAATAGAACAAAGGAAGGTCCGAGGACCTGAGTGAGGACCTCAGGTAGAACAAACAGCACTCCTGGCCAGCCCAATTTACACAGGGCCAGCCCAGGGGGAGGAAAAACACATAAAAAGAGGAGTCAAAAGGCCAGGTCTCTCTCCTGCGCGCGTGTGTGCTTGCGTGTTCTCTGTCTCTCTTTCTCCCTCTCTCTCTCTCTCTCCTCTTCGCGTCTTTTGGGTTGGCATGCCCTCACGCCTCAAGGAAGTATTTTTGTTTTATTTTCAAAACAAAACGGATCTATCCAAGAACTATAACACGGACTGTCCAAGAGCTGTGATGTGCCGAGGGCTTTAATGTCTGTTCCTTCAAATTTTGGTTGAGATGAGATATAACCAAGGAGCTTACACTCGCCTGACAACATGAAGTTGGCTAGGTAGCAACTTAGCTACCTAGAAAACTATTTCAAAACTTTATTTTAATTGTTTTTTTCAAAGAAGAGTGTATTGTCAGTCGTCTAGTAAACTATAGGTATGATACACTGAATAGTATCTTATTGACCTTGTTAATATAATATTTAGTATCTATGAGTTGAGGAGTTCTTGGGTGCAATTACCCATCTAGGAAGGTCAGTTATATTGATATGCAAAAAAGTGCAGAATTTGAATTGTAGATGTAAGTATATTAACCTTCAAGCTCTTCTTGTGTAAATAACTGTGGATGTCTAGGAAGTTGGTGACCTGAACACAATTCTTCACATAGACTAAAAATGTTAGTCTCTTTACTTTTCCTGAGTAAAATGCTTTCTGAGGTCTTGAATTCTATGGGAGTCCAGTCAGAAATAATTGGTCCGAGGATTACTCATCTGTGGGCTGAGTGAGGCATCAGGACCCTGGGAAGAGTTTGGCTGACTGAGTTGAGGGTTAATATTTGTTCCAGGCCACCAAGAAGGGTCTGAACAAGTGAGCTGAGCCCTCCAGCTTCTGAGCTGGGAGGGCTTTTAACTTTTAAGTAGAAAAGTAGCAGCCCTCACAATCTCCATTACTGGCCACAGGAATAGAGCCCACATGTTCCCTTCATCTGTGAGTCTGCTCATACTTAGAGTTCCCAAGAAGACACGTCAGAGCCCTGAAGAACCAACAACACAGTAACAACCCTTCTGAGTTGAGAAAAGGGAAACTGGTTAAATTAAATATTACAGTGAGTACACATGAAAGCTGGGAAAAGAGCTTTAAGAATATTTTAAAAGTAGAATTTCCAAAGGAATTTTGGGTTAGAAAAACATAATTTTCTAACTGAGAAATCCTGCAGTTATTTTAAAAGGAGATTATGTTAGTTTATTATTGGTTTAGAAGAGCAAAGTCAAGAAGTATTTCAAAGCACCAAGATAGAAAACAAAGGAAACAATAAGAAACTCAGATAAATCATTTCCCAGGAAACAATTATACACACACACACACACACACACACACACACATATGCACATGCTCAGTCACTTCAGTCGCATCTTTGTGACCCAAGATACATATACATGTATATGTATGGGCACATGTGTTAGTCGCTCAGTCATGTTCGACTCTTTGCAACCCCCAAGGACTGCAGCCCATCAGGCTCCTTTGTCCATGGGATTCTCCAGGCAAGAATATTGGAGTAGGTTGCCATTCCCTTCTCCAAGGGATCTTCCAGACCCAGGGATTGAACCCGGGTCTCCTATATTGCAGGTTAATTTGTGTATGCAAATCACTGCAGTTGATGACTGCAGCCATGAAATTAAAAGATGCTTACTCCTTGGAAGGAAAGTTATGACCAACCTAGATAGCATATTAAAAAGCAGAGACATTGCTTTGCCAACAAAGGTCCATCTGGTCAAGGCTATGGTTTTTCCAGTGGTCAGGTATGAATGTGAGAGTTGGACTGTGAAGAAAGCTGAGCACCGAAGAATTGATGCTTTTGAACTGTGGGGTTGGAGAAGACTCTTGAGAATCCCTTGGACTGCAAGGAGATCCAACCAGTCCATCCTAAAGGAGATCACTCCTGGGTGTTCATTGGAAGGACAGATGCTGAAGCTGAAACTCCAATACTTTGGCCACCTGATGCGAAGAGTTGACTCATTGGAAAAGACCGTGATGCTGGGAGGAATTGGGGGCAGGAGTAGAAGGGGATGACAGAGGATGAGATGGCTGGATGGCATCACCGACTCGATGGGCATGAGTTTGAGTAAACTCCAGGAGCCGGTGATGGACAGGGAGGCCTGGCGTGGTGTGGTTCATGGGGTCGCAAAGAGTCGGACACGACTGAGCGACTGAACTGAACTGAACACCATTTTTTCATATATTTCAATCTGTACTTATCTTTTAATCTACATTAGTATTATCATTTAGTACAGAAAAAATAAATTGGGTTACAAAAAACTTAGGAATTTTGGTCATCAAAAGACACTATTATCACAGTGAAAATACAAGTCATATAGTCATGTACATGGCGAGTCATATCAATGATGTTTGTAAAGGATGCCATTGAGAAAAGAATTACATCGTACTTAGATAAAAAAACAAAGACTTCCAAATCAATAAGAAATTACAGATAATTCAGCAGGAAAGTAGACAAGCTTTTTTTTTTTTTTTTTCTATTTATATCTCCTTGTGTCACCTGAAAACTCTATTCTGTGTGTGGTTATTGTATTGGTGCATAGATACTCATTAGACTTTGTCTAGAATTAGGATTTCTTTCCTACTGTTTATATCTGTCAGATAAACTTTTGCCATTCATTAATTTTTAGAATTGTTCTGCTTTAAAATGTGTTTCCTGTATACAGTATAGTTTTGGATTTCTCTTTATAAGTCAAATACATTTTTTTTTAATTTCAGAAGATGAGTTAAACTTATTCATATTTATTGGTATGACTGATATGTTTGGGTTTAACTGTCATTTTTATTATAAATACTATGTATTTTGTATTTTATTTACTATGTTTCTCAATTTATTGTGTCTTCTTTTGTTGTTTAACATTTCTTTCGGTATTTAGGAAGTTTCAGATATTTGCTCCACTTTCTTTGTATTTATACCTCATATTATCTTTGTATTATATCTTTATATATATAATATATATTATAATATATATGCATTATATGTATTATGTATATGTATTATAATATATATGTGTATATATGTATTATAATATATATATCTGTATAATATATATCTTTGTATATAATACAATACATATTATCTTTGTATTTATACCTCATAATCCCTAAATCTCTTCCCCTACATTTTTCCTCCTTATTTAGCCCTTTACTATCTGACTTCCATTTTTAGGTGGTGTCTTTTAGCTCACATCTATTAGCTACACAACATTTAATAATCTCATTCTATTTTAACTTTTCTCTCTCCCATCTCCTTTCATTTTATAGTTGAATACTCTTTCCTTTGCCAAACCATATACAATTTGCATACTGTTCAACCACTCATATCCTTACCTTTATTTAAACTTATTTCTAGAATTAAATACATTAATGCTCTTCAACAGATCTCTTGTTGAAATTTTTTCAGTTGTATTTTATCAGATGAAGCTAATCATATAAAAGATTTTCCAGAAACAGCCAGTGTGTATAGTGTTCCCTGGATTCTGGCATTTTTATTTTTATGTACTCTTGATCCTTGATGAAGAAAAGTTTTCTTGGACATAAAATCTTTGACTCAATTTTTGTTTCCTTAGGTTTCTTGAAATTTCTTTGCTTATTGTTCTTCAGAGTCTATAGCAGTCTGTAATTATTTATTATTATAAGTAATTAAAAGTAACGACCTTTTTTCCTATAGATCCTAAAATATTTTTACTGTCTTTAAAGGTCAATGGTCTTAGTAAGATATATCTTGGAGTTCATTGCTTCAGCTCAAGCATATGATATATAGATTTAAGGTATTTTTATCTTATTTCTGCAAAGTCTCACTAAATTTAATGTAAATATAATTAGCTTTGTTTCATTGTTATCCTTTGGAAGGAATATATATATATATATATTTCCCTCCAAAAGATGACAATGAGAGAGAGTGATAAGGGTGGGGAGAATATAAGACAAAAATAAAATGGTCAGAGAGATGGCAGCTGATAAGGAATATAGATAAAAGTGGTTTATAACTCAGTTTCATTCTCTTGGTTGCTTACATGGTTTTCTTCTCTTCTCCATACTTAAATTTTCATTTTTCTTCTCTTTTGGACACCTAGTAATTAATTTTTTTAGTATTTTTCTTGAAGCTGATGCTATCAAATAATATGCCCCAGAAATCTGTTCAGTGATTGAGTTTTATTGGTGGACTTTATCTTTCTAGGGATAATTTTCTCTGTACTCAAAGCCCTTTATTTCCCTCTTCTCCTTTCATGGATCTCTTAAACTCTCCTTCCCATTCTCCACACCCACAGGCTTGAAGTGGCCACTACACCTCTGGTCAAAGCTCTGATGGGATTTCTCTGTTTATGGATAATTTGAAGCTCATGGTATTTTCTCTAAGAAATGTTACGATGTTTGGTCTTATGTGGTTTCTTTACATTTATTGCTAAATTATGATTTGGGGAAAAAGATGGGTTGAAGAGTGGATTTAGGTGGTCACCATTAAGGAATAGGTATTTTTGAAATATATGTTGCAATGATTCTTTTGTTCAGTTAGGCATAAAAATCATCCACTCTAGATTCCACAATCTCTTTGTCACAATTTTTGCCTAATGCTTTTTAGCCTATGTTTTGACTTTTTCACTTACGAAAAGCTCGTTTGCTAGACAATCATGGGCAAGTTCTTTATTTCAGAAAAGATATATTCAAAAGTCAATTGGATAATAAAAGATCAACCAGACTTGAATATTTTATAACATGTATGTCCAATGATATAATTTATCTGACAGTTATTTATATATTGTTTACCTCTTCTGTGGGAGTTAGGGAAATATATCCAAAAAACAAAAATACAAAAAGAAAGTATAAGTACTAAAAAAAATATAGACAGAAGACTCATCTCATTTCCAAGGAATAAATCAACATAATTGTGAACATGTGAGGGAACTTATGTTTAAGAAACATAATTTAGATTTCCAAGTATCTTTGAGATCTCTGTTTAGGAGAACTTTTGGATAATATATTCAGAAAAGGAAAGAAACAGAATTAAGATATTCATATTGTATAACTAACTAGAACAAGATGGCATTACATGTTGCCCCCTCTCCCTCAAAATATATGTACAGTTATGTAATTAAAAAAAAAATGCTGTAAACTTGACTGGTTGTTTTTGAAGCCAGTGTCCTCAAAACTTCTCATATGGTACAGAGTGTCCCACTGTTGGTCATGTACTTGTCCTTTGGATCAGAAGCACATTCACTGGACTGATGTTTGCAGCAGCAAACATGATCTCAGATGCCTGCTGTAAAAACTGCTCCCACAAACATAGAGAAACTCACTTCACTACACTCGCCGTTGTGGCTTTAGTTCTCTGAGCTGTGCCTGAACAGAGGACATAATTAAAGAGATGAAGACTCCTTTTATTCTCTCTCTCTGAGCAATGGTCAATAAAACATAAATAATTTTGGAACGCAATAAGAACATCTTTGCCTAATAATCTAGGGGGCTTAGTATCAATTTATCATTGTGCAACATTATAAAACATGCTTTTATTTCACAAAACCTGTTTTACTGAAGTTTTTGCACTTTAATTTAGCTAAAAAATGAAAAACACTGACCAGGAGACACACATTTAAACACATTTTCAACTGGATAATGAGTTCGAGTTTCTAAACATGTAGTCAAACATGTCATATACATATTTTAAAGACCTAGCACCACTCCAGCATAGGGGTGAAGAACTTTAAGTAGTGTGATTAGCATACAATGAGATCCCACGGCTGTAAGATTTTAATTTATAGCACTTTTATTTAAGTAATACATTTCTCTTTTGTAATGATTTGTGTGTAAGACTTTGGTCTATGGATTCATTTTTCACAGTGGCAAGTTCAAGAACTTACTAATTTTTTTCTTGCGTTCTTTTTTCTTAACAACTGCCAAGCTATGAAAAAAATCTACTGCTTCTGCAAAGTAATGCAGATTCAAAGTCTGCAGTATATAAAATTTTATAGGCAGAAGTCCTTGTAATTTTATTGCAGCAGGGTCCTCACATGTGTCAGCACAGCACACACCAACTGCAGTGGTCTGCGGAAGGGAGGTCTCCCTCTCTATGAGGGAGAAATATATTTCTTGGAAAAATCCTGTAACGTGACAAAAAGCATGTAGTATATTTATTTCTGCATCAGTTTTAACTGTTCAGCACCAGGCAGCTTCCGAAATTGTACCTTCTCTATTACTCCATTGTTATAACTTATGTTTTTGTTCTTTTTTGTATTAATATAATTATGAATAATAATTCAACAACTATCCATCAACTCTACAATATTCTGGGCACTAGTGGTGTAGTGCTGACCAAAATAGAGTAGCTGTTGTGTAGAAATTCATGGTCTAGCAAGGAAATTAGGCAATTAAGTAGCAATTAGCAATCACCAGAATACTAATGCTGTCATTAGTTATTATTTATTACATGCTGAACACTTAAGATATTTATTCATATATGTTTAAATAAGATATTTATTTCAGGTATTTCTTTTTCATCCAAAACCACAATATCCCTGAGAGGCAGAAGTGAGATAAGTATAACATGCTCAAACTCTCTCAGAGCTCTGAGATGTTGTGCTGAAAATTATTATTAATAATTATCTCCTCAGAGAGCTTTATAGTTTCAGAATATTTTCTTACATGTCATTTGATCATACACAGCCATGTGTGGTAATAAATCAAATGCAGTTACGTTCATTTTGCAAGGAGCTGAGATGATATCCTCAAAGTTCCACAACTAATATTTGACAGTTGCAATTTAGTACTCGGGGACTGTGTTCCTTCTCCAGTTTTTCCTCCATTGTTTTAAATATGTTTAAGATTAGTGTGTTCCTATTTTTTATTGACAACTGCTTGTTTTTTACTCTTCTACCAAAATGCATTTGTGATCTTAGGATGACATAGGCTAGTATTGTTCCCCTCTAGTTTAGGGGAAATTTGCAAAAAAATCTTTCCTACTAAACACTGTGCGTGCAAATTATAACTTGCTTTTAAGAGTTTGCTGTTTATTAAAATAAGTGTCCTACAAGATCACATCTGATAGATAAATACTTGTTAGTAAGCTCTCAGAGTATTTCAGGGCATGAAGCAAGTTTGATTTCAACAATTAATTAAGAGAATGAACAATGGAGCTACAACTCAGAACCAAGAACACTGTAAAGGCTTTGTCAGCAACCAGAGGTTGGTATGAAGGGGTTGGAAAAGTAATGTCTCTGCTTTTTAATATGCTGTCAAGGTTTTTCATAGCTTTCCTTCCAAGGAGCAAGGGTCTTTTAATTTCATGGCTGCAGTCATCATCTGCAGTGATTTTGGAACCCCAAAAATAAGGTCTCTCTCTGTTTCCATTGTCTCCCCATCAATTTGCCATGAAGTGATGGGACTGGATGCCATTATCTTAGTTTTTTGAATTTTGATGTTTAAGCGAGCTTTCTCACTCTTCTCTTTCACTTTCAAGAAGAGGATCTTTAGTTCTTCGCTTTCTGCCATAAGGGTGGAGTCATCTGCGTATCTGAGTTTATTGATATTTCTCCCTGTAATCTGGATTCCAGCTTGTGCTTCATCCAGCTTGGCATTTAGCATGATGTACTCTGCATATAAGTTAAATAAGCAGGGTGACAATATACAGCCTTGATGTACTCCTTACACAATTTGGAACCAGCCCATGTTCCATGTATGGTTCTAACTGTTGCTACTTCACCTGCATACAGACGTCTCAGGAGGCAGGTCAGGTGGTCTGGTATTCCCATCTCTTGAAGAATTTTCCACAGTTTGTTGTGATCCACACAGTCAATGTCTTTGGCATAGTCAATAAAGCAGAAGGAGATGTCTTTCTGGAATTATCTTGCTTTTATATGAACAAATGGATGCTGACAATTTGATCTCTGGTTCCTCTGCCTTTTCTAAATCCAGCTTGAACATCCGGAAGTTCTCGGTTCATGTACTGTTGAAGTCTCACTTAGAGAATTTTGAGCAACACTTTGCTAGTGTGTGATATGAGTGTTGATGCTGAAGCTGAAGCTCCAGTACTTTGGCCACCTGATGTGAAGAACTGACTCACTGGAAAAGACCCTGATGCTGGGAAACACTGAAGGCAGGAGGAGAAGGTGACGACAGAGGATGAGATGGTTGGAAGGCATCACTAACTCAATGGCCTTGAGTTTGAGCTAGCTCTGGGAGTTGATGAAAAACAGGGAAGCCTTGCATGTTGCAGTCCATGGGGTCATAAAGAGTTGGACATGACTGAGCGACTGAAATGAACTGAGATGAGTGCAACTGTGCAGTAAATTGAACATTCTTTGGCATTGCCTTTCTTTGGGATTGGAATGGATACTGACCTTTTCCAATCCTGTGGGTACTGCTGTGTTTTCCAAATTTGCTTGCATATTGAGTGCAGCATTTTCACAGCATCATCTTTTTAGGATTTGAAATAACTCAGCTGGAATTCTATTACCTCCACTAGCTTTTTTTGTAGTAATACTTCCTAAGGCCCACTTGACTTCTCACTCCGGGATGTCTGGCTCTAGGTGAATGATTACACCATCGTGGTTATTTGGGTCATTACGATCCTTTTGTATAGCTCTTCTCTGTATTCTTGCCACCTCTCCTTAATATCTTCTGCTTTTGTTAGGTCCATACCATTTCTGTCCTTTATTGTATCCACTTCAGTACTGTTACCTTGAGAACCCCATGAAAAGTATGAAAAGGCAAAAATATATGACACTGAATGATGAACTCACCAAGTCAGTAGGTGCCCAATATTCTACTAGAGAAGAGTGGAGAAATAATTGCAGAAAGAGTGAAGAGACGGAGTCAAAGCAAAAACAACCCCCAATTGTGGATGTGACTGGTGATGGAAGTAAAGTTTGATGCTGTAAAGAACAATATCGCATAGGAATCTGGAACGTTAGGTCCAAGAATCAAGGTCAATTGGAAGTAGTCAAACAGGAGATGGCAAGAGTGAACATCGACATTTTAGGAATCAGTGAACTAAAATGGACTGGAATGATGAATTTAATACAGATGACCATTATATCTACTACTGTGGGCAACAATCCCTTAGAAGAAATGGAGTAGCCCTCATAATCAAAAAAAAAAAAAAAAAAAAAGAGTCCTAAATGCAGTACTTGGGTGCAATCTCAAAAATAACAGAATGTTCTCTGTTCCTTTCCAAGGCAAAACATTCAAGATCACTGTAATCCAAGTCTATGCCCCAACCACTAATGCCAAAGAAGCTGAAGTTGAACAGTTTTATGAAGACCTACAAGACCTTCTAGAACTAACACCAAAAAAAGATGTCTTTTTCATCATAGGGGACTGGAATGCAGAAGTATGCAGTCAAGAGATATCTGGAGTACAGGAAAATTTGGCCTTGGAGTACAAAATGGAAGCAGGACAAAGGCTAACAGAGTTTTGCCAAGATAATGCACTTGCAAACATCCTCTTCCAACAACAAAAGAGATGACCCTACACATTGGCATCACCAGATGGTCAATACTGAAATCAGATTCATTATATTCTTTGCAGCCAAAAATGGAGAAGCTCTATAGAGTCAGCAAAGACAAGAACAGGAACTGAATTTTGCTCAGATTCAGTTCAGTTCAGTTCAGTCGCTTAGTCGTGTCTGACTCTGCGACCCCATGGACTGCAGCACACCAGGCCTCCCTGTCCATCACCAACTCCTGGAGTTTACTCAAACTCATGCCCACTGAGTCTGTGATGCCATCCAACCATCTCATCCTCTGTCATCCCCTTCTCCTTTTACCTTCAATCTTTCCCAGCATCAGGGTCTTTTCCAGTGAGTCAGTTCTTCACATCAGGTGGCCAAAGTATTGGAGTTTCAGCTTCAACATCAGTCCTTCCAATGAGCACCCAGGACTGATTTCTTTTAGGATGGACTGGTTGGATCTCCTTGCAGTCCAAGGGACTCTCGAGAGTCTTCTCCAATGCCACAGTTGAAAAGCATCAATTCTTTGGCACTCAGCTTTCTTTATAGTCCAACTCTTACATTCATACATGACTACTGGAAAACCATAGCCTTGACTAGATGGACCTTTGTTGGCAAAGTAATGTATCTGCTTTTTAATATGCTGTCTATGTTGGTCATGACTGTTCTTCCATGGAGCAAGCATCTTTTAATTTCATGGCTGCAGTTACCATCTGCAGTGATTTTCAGTTCAGTTCAGTCGTTCAGTCATGTGCGACTCTTTGCGACCCCATGAATTGCAGCACGCCAGTCCTCCCTGTCCATCACCAACTCCCAGAGTTTACTTAAACTCATGTCCATCAAGTCGGTGATGTCACCGGGCCATCTCATCCTCTGTCATCTCCTTCTCCTCCTGCCCCCAACCCCTCCCAGCATCAGGGTCTTTTCCAATGAGCCAACTGTTCACATGAGCTGGCCAAAGTATTGGAGTTTCAGCTTCAGCATCAATCCTTCCAGTGAACACCCAGTGATTTTGTAGCCCCCCAAAGTAAAGTCTGTCACTTGTTTCCATTGTTTCTCCGTCTATTCACCATAAAGTGATAGTAGCAGATGCCATGGTCTTAGTTTTCTGAATGTTGGGCTTTAAGCCCACTTTTTCACTCTCCTCTTTTACTTTCATCAATAGGCTCTTTTGTTCTTCACTTTCTGCCATAAGGGTGGTGTCATCTGCATATCTGAGGTTATTGATATTTCTCCTGGCAATCTTGATTCCAGCTTGTTCTTCATCCAACCCAGCATTTCTCATGATGTACTCTGCATGTAAGTTAAATAAGCAGGGTGACAATATACTGTCTTGACATAACTCCTTTCCTGACTTGGCATAAGTCTGTTGTTCCATGTCCAGTTCTAACTGTTGCTTCTTGACCTAGATACAGATTTCTCAGGCAGCATCTCTGGTCTGGTATTTCCATCTTAAATAATTTTCCACACTTTGTTGTGATGTACACAAAGGCTTTGGTGTAGTAGATAAAGCAGAAGTAGATGTTTTTGTGATACTCTTCTGTTTTTTTTTGATGATCCAATGAATGTTGGTAATTTGATCTCTGGTTCCTCTGCCTTTTCTTAATCCAGCTTGAACATCTGGAAGTCCATGATTCATATACTGTTGAAGCCTGGCTTGGAGAATTTCGAACATTACTTTGCTAGTGTGAGATGGCTGCAATTGTGTGGTAGTTTGAACATTCTTTGGCATTGCCTTTCTTTAGGATTGGAATGAAAACTAACCTTTTCCAGTCCTGTGGCCACTGCTGAGGTATCCAAATTTGCCGGCATGTTGAGGGCAGCACTTTCACAGCATCATTTTTTAGGATTTGAAAATGGCTCAGATTATGAAATCCTTATTGCCAAATTCAGACTTAAATTGAAGATAGTAGGGAAAAACCACTAGACAGTTCAGGTATGACCTAAGTCAAATCCTTTATGATTATCCTTATTTGTTTGACCACAGATATTTATTATATATCACACATATCAAGCACTGTGCTGGGTATTAGAATTACCACTATGAGCAAGATAAACATAGTCTTTGTGTTCACAAATTTTCAATTTGTTGGGGTAGGTATGTAAGTAAGAATATGCCCTGTCATATAGTATGATGAGTAAAGGGCAATATGGGGTAAAAAATAAAAAGCCATAGGTATACATATGTCCCCATCTTCTTGAACCCACTCCACTAGGTTTTCATAGAACACAGGCTTTAGGTTACCTGCACCATACAACAAATTCCCACTGACTATCTATTTTACATATGGTAATTTATATGTTCTCTCCTATCATCCCACCATCTCCTCCCCCCACTGTGTCCAAATTCTATTCTTATATCTGTGTCTCCTTGCAGCACTGTAAATAGGATCATCAGTATTATTTTCCTAGATTCCATATGTATATCTATGTGTGTTAAATAGGATATTTGCCTTCCTCTCTCTGACTTACTTCATTCTGAATAATAGATTTTAGGTTCATCCACCTCATTAGAACTGACTCAAATGCATCTCATTTTATCGCTGAGTAATATTCCATTGTGTATATGTATCACAACTTCCTTATCTATTCACCAGTCGAAGGCCATCTAGGTTGCTTCCATGTCCTAGCTGTTGGAAATGGTGCTGCAATTAACATTGGGGGTACATGCATCTTTTTCAATTATGGTTTCCTTAGGATATATGCACAGAAGTGGGATAGCTGGGTTGAATGCTAGTTTTATTCCTAGTTTTTAAGGAATTCATACTATTCCCTATAGTGGCTATATAAATTTACATATCCACCAACAGTGTAAGAGAGTTCCCTTTTCTCCAACACACCCTCACCAGGATTTATTATTTGTCGACTTTTGATGATGGCCATTCTGACTGATGTGAGATGATGCCACATTTAGTTTTGATTTGTATTTATCTAATAATGAGTGATGTTCACCATCTTTTCATGTGTTAGCCCTCTGTATGTCTTCTTTGGAGAAATGTTTGTTTAATTCTTTTGCCCACTTTTTGATTGGGTCATTTCTTTCTTTTTTAATCTGGTATTGAACTGCATGAGCTGCTTGTACATTTGGAGATTATTTGTCAGTTGTTTTGTTTGCTATTATTTTCTCCTATCATGAGGGTTTTCTTTTCACCTTGCTTATAATTTCGGTCATTGTGCAAAATATTTTAAGCTTAATTAGGTTTACTTTTGTGTTTATTTCCATTAGCCTAGGAGGTGGGTCATAGATAATCTTGCTGTGATTTATATCAGAGAGTGTTCTGCCTATATTTTCCTCTAAGAGTTTAACAGTTTCTGGTCTTATGCTTAGATCTTTAATCCACTTTAAGTTTATTTTTGTGTATGATGTTAGTGTTCTAATTTCATACTTTACATGTAGTTGACCAGTTTTCCCAGCACCACTTGTGGAAGAGACTGTCTTTTCTCCATTGTGTACTTTTGCCGGTTTTTCAAAGATAAGATGCCCACAGGTGTATGTATTTATCTCTGGGCTTTCTCTCTTGTTCCATTGATCTATAGTTCTGTTTTTGTGTTAGTAACATACTATCTTGATGACTGTTGCTTGTAGTATAGTCTGATATCCAGAAGGTTGATTCCTTCCGATCCAGTCTTCTTTCTCAAGATTACTTTGGCTTTTTGTGTCTCCATACAAATATTGCAATTATTTGTTCTAGGTCTGTGTAAAATGCTATTGATAGTTTGATAGGCACTGCACTGAATCTATAGACTGCTTTGGGTAGTACAGTCATTTTAAATGTATTGATTTTTTCAATCCAAGAACATGGCATATTTCTCTATCTGTTTATTTCATCTTTGTCTTCTTTCATCAGTGTCATAGTTTTTTTGCATACAGGTCTTTTGTCTCTTTAGGTAAATTTACTCCTAAGTATTTTCTTCTTTTTGTTGCACAGGTGAATAGGGTTGCTTCCTTAATTTCTCCTTCTGATTTTTCATTTTTAGTTTATATGAATGCAAAAGATTTCTGTGTATTAATTTTATATCCTATGACTTCATTATATTCATTGATTAGCTCTAGTAATTTTCTGGTGTCATCTTTACAGTTTTCTATGTAGAGAATCATGTCATCTACAAATAGAGTTTTTCTTCTTCTTTTCCAATCTGGATTACTTTTCTTTCTTTTTCTTCTCTGAATGCTGTGACTAGGACTTCCAAAACTATGTTGAATAATAGTAGTGAGAGTGGGCATCCTTGTCTTGTTCTTGAGTTTATAGGAAATGCTTTCAGTTTTTCACTACTGAGGATAATGATTGCTATTGGTTTGTCATATATGGCCAATAATAATAAATTATGTTGAGGTATATTTCTTCTATCCCTACTTTCTGAGAGGTTTTTTTTTTTAATCATAAATGGATGTTGACTTCTGTGAAAGGCTTTCTCTGTATCTATTGAGATAATTATATGGTTTTTATCTTTCATTTGTTAATAGGGTGCATCACATTGATTGATTTGCATATATTGAAGAATCCTTGTATCCTTGAGATAAAGCCCACTTGATCATGATGTATGATCTTTTTATTGTGTTGTTGGATTCTGTGTGCTAGAATTTAGTTGAGAATTTTGCATCTATGTTTCCCAGTGATATTGGACTGTATTTTTCTTTTTTTGTGACATCTTTGTCTGGTTTTGGTGTCAGGGTGATGGTGATCTCATACAATGAGTTTGGGAGTTTTCTTTGCTCTGCATTTTTCTGGAAGAGTTTGAGCAGGATAGGTGTTAGTTCTTCTCTAAACTTTTGGTAGCATTTGCCTGTGAAGACATCTGGCCATGGACTTTTGTTGGTTGGAAGATTTTTTATTACAATTTTGATTTCTATGCTTGTGATTGGTCTGTTCATATTTTGTATTTCTTCCTGGTTCAGTTTTGAAAGGTTATACTTTTCTAGGAATTTGTCCATTTCTTCTAAATTGTCCATTCTATTTGCATAAAATTGTTCACAGTAATCTCTTATGATCCTTTCTGTTTGTGTGGTCTGTTGTAACTTTTCCTTTTTCATTTCTAATTTTATTAACTTGAGTCTTCTCCCTTTTTTCTTGATAAGCCTTGCTAATGGTTTGTCAATTTTGTTTATTATATCAAAGAACTAGCTTTTAGTGTTATTGATCTTTGCTATAGTCTCCTTCATTTCTTTTACACTTATTTTACACTACAGGAAACATAGATGCAAAAGTCCTCAACTAAATTCTAGCACACAGAATCCAACAACACATTAAAAAGATTATACATCATGACCAAGTGGGCTTTATCTCAAGGATACAAGGATTCTTGTATTTTACATTTAGCAGAAATAAGTGTAAAAACTTTATGATTTCTTTCCTTCTACTAACTTTTTTTCTTCCTTTTCTAGTTACTTTCTGTGTAAGGATAGGTTGTTTATTTGATGTCTCTCTTGTTTCTTGAGGTAAGCTTGTATTGATAAAAACTTTCCACTTAGCATTTCTTTTACTGCATCCCATAGGTTTTTAGTTGTCTTGTTTTCATTGTCATTTGTTTTCAGTCATATTTTGATTTCCTTTTTTATTTCTTCAGTGACTTGTAAGCTGTTCAGAAACATATTTTTAAGCTTGTTTATAGTTTGCTTTTTTCCTATAGTTGATACCTAACCTTACAACATTTTGATCAGAAAAGACGTTTGAAATAATTTCAATTTTTAAAAACTTACCAAGGCTTGATTTGTGACTCAGGATATGACCTATCCTAGAGAATGTTCCATGTGCACTAAGAAAAAAAGTTAAATCTATTTTTTTAGGATGAAATACCCTGTGGATACCAATTAGGTCCAACTGGTTCAGTGTATCATTTGAAGTTTGTGTTTCCTAATTAATTTTCTCTATGGATTATTTGTCCATTGACATGAGTGAGGTATTCAAGTCCCCACTATTATTGTGTTACTACTGGTTTCCCCTTTAATGTTAGACTTTGCATTATGTATTAAGGTGCTTCTATGCTGGGTGCATATAGATAGATAGATAGATAGATATAATTATTATGTATTCTTTTGGGGTTCATCATTATGTAGTGTGTTTCTTTGTTTCTTCTAACAGTCTTTATTTTAAAGTTTACTTGATCTGATATGAATATTGCTTTCCCTGCATTCTTTTGGTTTGTTTGCATAGAATATCTTTTTCCAGCCCCTCACTTTCAGTCTGTATGTGTCCCTTCGTTTTAGGTGAGTCTTTTGTAGATAGCAAATATAGGGGTCTTTTTTTTTTTTTTAATATCCATTAAGCCAATCTGTCTTTTGATTGGAGCATTTAACCCATTTACTTTTAAGATAATTATTGGTAAATATGATCCTGTTACCATTTACTTCATTGTTTTGGGTTTGGTTTTTATAGGCCTTTTCTGTGTTTCTTGTCTAGAGAAGTTCCTTTAGCATCTGTTGAAGAGCTGCTTTGGTGGTGCTGAATTCTCTTAGCTTTTCCTTGTCTGTGAAGGTTTTGATTTCTCTTCAAATCTGAATGAGATTGTTGCTGGGTAGAATAGTCTTGGTTGTGGGTTTTTCCCTTTCATCACTTTAAGTATATCCTGCCATTCCTTTCTGGCCTGTAGAGTTTCTGTTGAAAGATCAGCTATTAATCTTCTGGGGATCCCCTTGTGTGTTATTTGTTGCTTTACCCTTGCTGCTTTTAGTGTTTATCTTTGAGTTTAAATTTTATTAGTTTGATTAATATGTGTCCTGGAGTTTATCTCCTTGGGTTGATCCTGTGTGGGACTCTCTGGACTTCCTTGACTTAGGTGGCTATTTCCTTCCCCATTTTAGGGAAGTTTTCAACTATATTGTCCTCAAATATTTTCTCATGCCCTTTTCTTCTGCCTTCTTCTTCTGGGATGCCTATGATTTGAATGTTGGGGTGTTTAATGTTGTCCTAGAGGTCTCTGAGGCTGTCCTCATTTCTTTTTATTTATTTATTTATTTTTATTCTGCTCTGCTTCAGTTATTTCCACCATTCTAACCTCCAGCTCACTTATCTGTTCTTCTGCCTCACTCTCCTGTTCCTCCAGTCTATTTATGCATGCCTCCATCTTGTTTCCAAGATTTTGGATCATCTTTACTACTATTATTTTGAATTCTATTTCATGCAGATTCCTTATCTCTTTCTTATTTATTTGGCCTGGTGGGTTTTATCATGTTCCTTCACCTGCTTCATATTTCTCTCTTGTCATCTTGTTTAGTTTACTGTGTTTGGGGTCTCCTTTCTGCAGGCTGGAAAGTCATAGTTACACTTAATTGTGGCATCTACCCCCTGTGGGTGGGGTTGAACCAGTGTCTTCTGAAGATTTCCTGATCCGGGGAACTTGCACCTATCTCCTGGTGGATAGAGCTGGATCTTGTCTCTCTGAAAGGCAGTGTCATTTCCATCAGTGAGCTTGGGGGTGTTGATGGGTTTGGTATGGCTTTGGCAGCCTGTTTGTTAATGTGAAGTGTTATGCTCTTGTTTTGCTGAAGGATCAATGTGGTGCATTTGTGTTTTGTGGCTTGCTGGTCTTTGGGTGGGCTTGATTTTAGTGTTGAGATGGAGGCCTTTAGGAGTGCTCTTGCCTATTAATGTTTCCTGGGGTCTGCCATTTTCTGGTGAATCAGTCTTGAGCTCTGTTCTCCCACCTCAGGGGTTCAGGCCCAACTCCTCTTGAAGCACCAAAACCTCACAAGCCTCACAGCCTAGAAGACAAATCCCAAGACTCTTGGAGAAGGCAACACTCAATAGCCCAGAACACCCAATGAGACTTACACCAAAGTCCTCTAATATTTCTAGGAAATTCTCTAGACCTGTTGTGGGCAGTATGTAGTCAGCTCAGTCTCAGATCTGGCCTTATTCCAGTTTGTACTTCCTCCCAAAGTTCACAGTTGAGTTCAGTCGCTCAGTTGTGTCTGACTCTTTGTGACCCCATGGACGCAATGCTAGTCAATATTTAAAGTGTTTAGAAGTGAATTAGTTCAGCTCAATTCAGTTGCTCAGTCGTCTCCAACTCTTTGTGATCCCATGAACCACAGCACACCAGGCTCCCCTGTCCATCACCAACTCCTGGAGTTTACTCAAATCCATGTCCATTGAGTCGGTGATGCCATCCAACCATCTCATCTTCTGTCGTCCCCTTCTCCTCCTGCCCTCAATCTTTCCCAGAATCAGGGTCTTTTCCAATGAGTCAACTCTTCGCATCAGGTGGCCAAAGTATTGGAGTTTCAGCTTCAGCATCAGTCCTTCCAATGAATATTCAGGGATGATTTCCTTTACAATGGACTGATTGGATCTCCTTGCTGTCCAAGGGACTCTCAAGAGTCTTTTCCAACACCACGGTTCAAAAGCATCAATTCTTCAGTGCTCAGCTTTCTTTATAGTCCAACTCTCACATCTGTACATGACTACTGGAAAAACCATAGCCTTGACTAGACGAACCTTTCTTGGCAAAGCAATGTCTCTGTTTTTCAATATGTTGTCTAGGTTGGTCATAACTTTCCTTCCAAGGAGTAAGCGTCTTTTAATTTCATGGCTGCAGTCACCATCTGCCATCTGCAGTGATTTTGAAGTTCACAGTTGCCCCTAAATTTTAAATTCTGATCCCAACCCTGAAACAAGTGGGTGAAGGCCAAGGCTTATTAGGGCTTACTTGATTTCTTGGGCTGGGGAAGGGGAAGGATAAAGGAGCCACAACATAGATGTATCAGGGAGTGTCTGAGGCCATAGAGACCTGTAGGATGGTACAGTCTAAGGTGGGTCATGAGCTTTCCCAGAGGAAACAGCCCCAGTTCATGGGCCCCTAGGAAGAGCCAGGCTGTTTAAACTCCCAGCTAGGTGCAGGCAGTAGCCTGTGCCTGCCCACAGTCTTGGGGTGTCTACCACCTCTGGGGTCAGGACTGGTGTTTTGTCTGCTACCTCAGGTACCATCTCTGACTTTGGCAGTGGTGGTCACATCTAATCCTTGTGTTGGGAGAAGCCTTCTTAGCATGTTCTCCTGGTGACCAACCCCTGACCTCTCCCTGGGATCCTTGCTGGAGACTCAGCACTCCACCCTTGCACTCTGCTGCAGACTGAGGCCAGGGAGCTGCCTTGGCACCCTCCCCTGCCCTCTGCTCTGGGCAAGGGGAGGCTTGCTAGCTGCTTCTCAGTGAAACAGCTGCTAGCTGATTTCTGTAGTGAATTTTCTATTTTGTCTTCTGAGCCACTATTGTTGAATTCCAGAAGCTCCCCACTGGTCCCACTCGTGAGGGGGTTTATTAGTGTATGGAAACTTTTCCTCCTTCCTGGCTACCTCCCTCAGGGCACATGTCTCTGTCCTTAAACCCTTTATCTCTTTTTATTTCTTTATCTTTGGCCCTACCTCATTGCAAGGAGATTGGCTTGCCTTTTTGGAAATCTGGGGTCTTCTGCTGACAATCAGAAGTTGTTCTGTAGGAGTTGTTCCATATTCTGATGAATTTTTGATGTATTTGTGGGGAGGCAGGTGATCTCCCCGTCTTATTCCTCCACCATCTTCTTCAGTCCTCCCACTGTGTTTTCTTTTTTCTGTGTTTGCACATTCTTATTTAAGAATGTAAAGTCCACAACAGCTGGGGCTATATTCCACCAAAGAGAGTGCTTTTTGCAAATTTTTTATTCAAAAATAAAATATAAATTATGACCATTTATATTTTGTCATTATTTTTCAAGAGTATAATGCATTTAGAAAGACCTTACCCATTAAATTGTCTGAGTGCTGAAACAAAGTCAATTGAGGATCTGGCACTTTTATATACATTCTGAAAGGGTGTAGTCATTTTAACTCATCTCATCCTTCAAAATCAGTGACCTAGCACTCACATCTACAAATTTTCCTTGAATTTTTCATGTACTCCTGCTCAATGTGTCAAATGTGACAGAACAGATGTAGTCACTGGGTGATCAAACAGATGTTTCATTTGTATTACCATTCATTATAATATGTCATAATTGACAGCACACCCATGCAACTTGTCAAGTACCTAGAAATTCTTCTAGGTATCTTTTTAAGGGAACTCATAGTTTAAAGATACTCCTATAGAATACACAGAAAAGTTGGATATTTTTCTAAGAGCAACTTTCATTACTGGGTATTATTAAGCAGTTCACTTTCAGGTGAAATGAGAAGAAATTTTTGTCACTGTATAGAGCAATCATGAATACCACCAAGACTAGTTCAATGGATCCCATGTAGCCCTTGTGTAATGCTTACCTCCAGTTCCTAGGTTATCTATGAATTGGATATCTAAACATACCCCATACCTCCAAATGCCCCAAATAGATGAAGGCATAGTTTTACAGGTATGTTCTACTACTTCTTAAATCACTTATGTGATTGTGGTGATATTAATGATTTTTTTTTTAACACCTCTGGAAAGATTCTCCATTTACATTGTCTCCTAGCTCTAGTAACTCTCATAGACAGTTTTGGGGATATCTCTATCTCTAACTCTACCTCTATATCTATCTATCTATCTATTTATATTCATGCATGCATGCTAAGTCACTTCAGCCATGTCCAACTCTTTGCAACCCTATGGACTGTAGACCAACAGGCTCCTCTGTCCATGGAATTCTCCAGGAAAGAATAGTGGAGTGGAGTCAGCTGTCATGTCTTCCTGCACGGATCCATTGATCCCAATGCAGGGAGGTGCTTTCTCTACCAGTAGAGCCACATGAGAAGAGCGTGTATGGACTTATATAGGATATATATATATATATATATATATATATATATATACATATATTATATAATATTATATATTTATTATATATATATATATAATACAATACATTATTTGTGTAGACTTTGCTTGTTGGGGGTTTCTGTTTTTTCATCAAGCTTTCTAATATTAAATATATTTGTATTTGAGCATGTTTCTTTATTTAATCTTTGACCTTTTTGAGGAAATATATTTTTCAGTCCACAAACATAATTGTGCAAGAAACATTGTCTTTGAAAAACTCCTTAAAAATAAAATTAAAGATGCTGAACCTCTAGCTTCCTGGGATAGCAGAAAACTATCCTATTGGGTATTTTAGAGACACACTACAGAACCAGAGAGGTCCAAAACTCTAAGGAAAAGCTGTTGCTTTCCAGTGCATTGTGGTTGTTGCTGAACTCCTGTTTTTGTGGTCCCTTTAAGCTATGTTTCTTTTGGGTTCCAAGTTTTCAGGTCTCTTAGTGGAACTTAGGCATCTCTGCTGAGGTTGAGAGTGTCTGAGTAGAGAATCTAGCTCACCTGGGCATCCTGTACAACTTGTACTCTCTGAGATTTTTCCAGCTTATCTTGTCATCATCAGCTCATCTTGTACAAGGCATGGTCTTAACAACTTCCTAAACTTCCACTCTTCCCAACACCCAGGAATTCCTCTCTTCCCAAGTATTGCTTTAAAGGATATCATCCATTTTTCCTCCTACATCTGACACTTTACATCATCTTTTCAATAATCTTAAATTTGTAGACAGGCGGAAATTTTGTCTTTCAGCATATTCTACTCCATGTTGTGTAAAATTTCCTGAGGGAAGGAAATATAAAAGGCCTAGCTAACTGTTTGGAATTTAAAGAGGGGAGACAGTAGGAGAAATGCAAATTAACATCCCCAAAGCTGTTAAGACAAATTTGTTTCTAACTTAACTTTTCCCTATAATTCACATTTATGAAGTGGTTATAGCAGGATCAAAGCGTAGGATGGAAGACAGGGACAGGTTTATTCATGATTCCAAATAAACTTGTTTTTTATTCCATTTTGCTATGCAGATATAAGCAGCTCTTTGCAAGAAACCACCTTCAGCAAGAAACCACTTTTGTCTTGTCACTTTAGCAAAGCTGTATTGTCACTAACTTTTAAATCAAATGCCCCCATATTCTACTCATCTCTGTCTCAGGTTCTATGAAAAGACTGATAGATGAGTAGACTCCTAGGTCAAATCAAACTTACTGTGTCCAAAATCACTTTGAGGAATGACTGATTAACATTGCAGTTGCTTGCTTCCCAAAGGATTCAGATCTTTATAACAAGCCTATGAACCTGTGGCTTTGAGGAGGTGGGCAACTTGCCTTGAAGGAAGAATGCAAGAGACTTTTTTTTTTCCCCAGGAAGAAAGGATCTGCCCGTAAGTCAACATATTTAATTGTTAAGCTACAAAAATCTCTGTTTAAAGCCTACATATAAATGCTTGGGATTTTTTAATGCAATCCAGCTTCTAAAATTTATTTGATACAAATAAGTTCCTTCTTAAAAAAAAAAAAAAAGCATTGCAAAAAATGCTGCTAATGGGAACTGTTTCAATCCTTTGTAGGCATAATTTTAGGTAAGTGATTTTCTTACAGAACAAGCAATTTAATTACAAAACTCAGTTCCTCATTTTTACCCACCCAGCACAGTAACACTCTATGAGAAAAGCAGAGCTAACTGAAACCTGAACAATTTGGTACTATGCCTGTAGCACCATGCCATATGTCATTGGTTCTCCTAATTTCCTCTTCCACTCTCTCTTACATTATCATATGTTTTCCATCAGACTGAGTGCTTTCTCTAAGACCTAGTAATGACCCAGAATTCACCTTTCTGATGATTAGAGATGTTTATGTGGAAAGGAAAGGCCCTGCTCTGATAACTTCCCTTTGAGCATCCATGTGATTGTTTACATGACAGTGAGGCATTTATATGACTATTAAAGAGTGGGGGAAAAAATCCATTAACAACCTTTTGTTTTATTTTGTACTTAATTTGATGGATTTATTAGTCTTTTACTGGAAATAACAGTAGTGTGATTTAACTGACTTGATTGACCGACTGCTTTGGCACTATTTAGACAAAGAGGGATATATCATTTTAACTAGCAGTTTAAAAAAGCTGCATAACAATCCAGTGCAGAAATGACATTAAAAAAAAAAAAAAAAAGCCCCTGTAAGATCAGTTGGCTTATTATGAGGAATCAAATATACTGGATTAAATTCTCAAAGTCCAACCTGACTACAGCAAAGAACTAATGAGATCTGTGCTCTCCTAGGAGCTCATTTAATTAACTCAAGCATTGCTTTCAAGTACGCATTACGGTGTTGCTTGTAAATTCACATATATTAAATGTAAATTATAAGACATTTCAAAGGAGAGAGAGTTTGGTGGCAGTCTAATTTACATTTCTTTCTTGGCTCTAAGCATTTTCTCCTTCTCACATTATACATTTAATATTGATACAAATTGAGGTTTTTTGTTTTCCTTGCTATTGTCAACAAGATATACATTAACTCCTTTAAAATATAGTAATTCTTTTAGCAAATATAACTGATTACTGATTTAAGCTTAAAATCTGGGGGCCCATATTTTAAAGGAGGGGAAGGGGGATCTACAAGCATATAAAAATTTTATTACTTGACTCAAAATCTGGATAAATTAGACTCTTAAGTGAAACAAGTTTTGCCCTGAGAGCCAGATATTTTGCCTAAGGGTGAAGAATGAGATAAACATAATATATTTTTTTAAGTTTTACTTTTAATGTGCTATAGATTTTGAGGAAAATAAAGAGATAAATCTCCTCTGTTCTACGCTTTTCTGTACAGATCTGATCTTTCCCCTTACAAGGTCATTTGTTGAAAATCTGAACAAATTAGTAAAACAAATCTTTCCCCTCACCTTTTATGCAATATACACCCCTGTTGATACTGCTCTGTGTTGCAAAGATGTCATTAATGAAATTGGAGTCAGTGAATTTAGAGTTGAAATATAAACAAACAGTAGTGATTCCTTTTCTATCTTTTCTCATCCTTATCATGATGAAGGTCAATTTAATTCAGCAAATGGTGAGCTTACCTGAAGGTTTATATCTTTGAAATAATCCCTTTTCCAATGATCTTCTTGTCAGAGAGATTTAGTACATTTGGTCCAAATCCAATGGTTTCTTATCTGAAACCCTTGGAGGCAGATGTGTTTCAGAATTAGATTTTTTTTTTCTGGATTTTAGAAAAGTAATACTGAACACAGTTGTTATTTTAATAAACATCCCCAGTAGAGAGTTCCATAGAACACATAATAATAGATATTTATAAAACAGTGTACATATAATACACTTTACATAAGACATATTCATATTTTGGCATTGCACATGTATATTTGTACTAAATTGATTAAATAAATTCTGAATTATTTCTCAGTTCTGCTCAAATTTTGTCACCAAATGAGTTAGGATGGCACTTTTTAGAGCTTTTAAAGTGTATAATTGAGTATAAGTGACTATAGACTTCTGATAAGCCACTATGTTGGGCAAAATTCTCAGATGGACTCAGAGAATCCCACTTTCTGGTATATATGCCCTCCTTTTGAATATGGGGGGGGGTGCTGTTGTATGATGAGATGACACATTCTTGATTACTTTATGCTTAATGAAAAAAGTAATGAAATAGTTTGCCACTCCTGTGATTACATTGCATAAGACTCTGCCATAGCCTCTAGAATGCCCAACCACGTTGAAGAAGTAAGTTGTCGCTTTGTAAGAGGCTCATGTAGTTAGGACCTGAGGGCAACCTCTAGAAAATAGGACTCCCCATGTTGGACCACCAAGATAATGGAGGCCTCAGTCCTATAATCACAGGGACCTAAATCCTGCCAGCAATCTAAATGGCCTTAGAAGAGGACCCCATGTTTCAGATGAGACATGAGATTTCAGTCCCTGCCAACATGTTATCTGACAAGATAAGCAACTAACCTGTGGTGGACTTTATATTATTATCAACAGAAACTGAGAAAATGCATTTGTGTTGTTTTAAGTAGCAAAATTTGTAGTAATTTTTTATTCCATGTCAGAAAAGTAATACCATCAATGAATTGTTGTTGTTTAGTTGCCAAGTTGTGTCCAATTCTTCTTGACTCCATGGACTGCAGAACTTCAGGCCACTTTGTCCCTCACTGTCCCCTGGAGTTTTCTCAAGTTCATGTCCATTGCATCAGTGATGCCATCCAACCATCTCATCCTCTGTCACCCTCTTCTTTTGACGTCAGTCTTTCCAAGCATCAGGGTCCTTTCCATTGAGTTGACTATTTTCATCAGGTGGCCAAAATACTGGAGCTTCAGTATCAGTTCTTTTAATTAGTATTCAGAGTTGATTTCCTTTCAAATTGACTGGTTGGATATCCTTGCTCTCCAAGGGACTCTCGAGAGTCTTCTCCAGCACCACAATTTGAAAGCATCAGTTCTTCAGTGGTCTGCCTTCTTTATGGTCCAGATTTCAACATCGATATATGACTATTGGAAAGACCATAGCCTTGACTACATGGACTTTTGTCTCAAAGTGATGTCTTTGCTAGTTAACAAATTGTCTAGATTTGTCATAGCTTTCCTGCCAAGAAACAACCATCTTCTAATTTCATGGCTGCAGTCATCAACTGCAGTGACTTTAGATCCCAAGAAGAAGAAATCTGTCACTCCTTCCACATTTTCCCCTTCCATTTGCCATGAAGTGATGGGACCGAATGCCATGAACTTAGTGTTTGTAATATTGAGTTTTAAGTGGTTTTTTTCACTTTCCTCCTTCACCCTCATCAGTAGGCTCTTAGGTTCCTCTTCACTTCTGCCGTTAGAGTGATATCAGTTTATCTGAGACTGTTGTTGAATTGTATTTATTTCTTTTTTTTCCCATTCATTTCTAATTCAAAGTATTTTTTCAGATTCTTAATCACAATCTAACATTTTCTACAATTCCCATTTTCTACAATTTGTATTGTCATGTTCTTAGTTCTACGAAGAAGTAGGAAAAAAAGATACTTTGAGGTAAGGATTTTTAAGTTAATTTTATAGTCGACTGTTATCTTAAACAAAGTTTATATATAACACATAGTGGATGTTAAGAAAAAAAAGTTCTGATGAGAGCATAATAGAAAAGTGACTCAGTTTTAATTTATATAATGCATCATTTTATTTTAACTAGAAGTGTTTTGGGAATGAGTCTGCTGTCAAAGATGAAACAGTAATCTGATCAAAATAAAACACACAATATTTTATAATTTGGAATATCATTCATGAAAGTCTAATAGCTAAAACACTTTATATCTGTCACTTCAGTTCTTACTAGGGGCATGAAAAGAGCTTGTTCCATGATATTAAATTTAAATGTGCTTTGGATCCCATTGCCTAACAGCTTAGACTTTCTATCAGCATTTCCAGGGGTGAACTGGTTTTAGCATAGATATTGTTCTTCTAAAAATCACTTCACCTTTTTCACTCTTCATATTTTAACTCCTCAACTTCTTTTGTCTTTTAAAGTATCTAATTACTATCAGAAATCAGTATTTCATGGCATGGTTGAAGAAGGTATCTTATAAAAATCATTGAATTCGTGATCATTGTTTACGGCATCTCTGCTTCATGTTCAAATTTCAAACCTCATCAGCTAAGATATATGTGCACAATTTATTCACATATATAATCTTAGTATTTTACACGAAGCAACTTTTTTCTTTTTAAGGAATGTTGATTGCAGTTTAGTTCTTTCAAAGCTTTAAGTAAGGAGGGATAGAGAAGAACGTTAACTGAGATGTGCCTTGGGTCCTTCATAGGCAAAATTTCCCAACATGCTAAGCGGGACTGACAACTCTTCCAAACACAGAGTCTTTCCATTTGTTGGGCTCTAAGGACCCAGCATCCACCAGGATGTGGAACACTGATTTCTATTGAGGCAACGTCAGAACCTGCTCTCTAAACAAACTATAGCAACTGTTCTCTAAAGATTACCAAGAAATGGATGAGATAAGGCCATGTTTCAAGGAGCCTGTGAAGCAAGAAAATTGATGACTATTTTATCTCCTTGCCCCAAAAGTAATTTTAGAAAAAGGATCCATTCTTCTATCCATTAAAAACATTTTTTGAGAATGAACTTTTAGAGTCAGACTATTTGAAAATACTATTTATAAAGATAAATTATTTTTTATTAAAGTAAATTTGACATACAATATGTAATAGGTACAGAGTACAGTGAATCACAAATTTTAAAGATTATACTGCATTTATAGCTAAATTTATAGATAAATGCATTATAGTTAAAATGTTAGCCATATTCTCTGTGTTGTACAATATTTTCTTGTAGCTCATTTTATACATAATAGCTTGTACTGCTTAATCCCCACCCCTGTATTACCTCTTCCCTCTTTCCTCTCTCCATTAGTACCATGGATATAACCTGTATCCATGAATCTGTTTCTCTTTTGCTATTTTCACCAGCTTGTTTTATTTTTTAGATTCCATATATAAGTGATATACAGCATTTGTCTTTCTCTGTCTGAATTATTTCAAGTCCATCTATGTTGTTGCATATGGCAAAGTTTCTTGACTGAGCAGTCAAAATTTTTTATGACTGAGCAGTACTGCATTTTATATTTATATATATCACTCTTCTTTATATATTTTTCTATTGATGGACACTTAAGTTGCTTCCATGGAATTCTGCAGGCCAGAATACTACAGTGAGTAGCCTATTCCTTCTTCAGTGGATCTTCTGACCCAGGAACTGAACTGGAGTCTCCTGCATTACAGGCAGATTTTTTACCAGCTTAGCTACAAGGGAAACCCCAAAAGCTGCACCCAATGTGGCGCCTGAAACCCACGACCCTGAGATTAAGAGTCTCATGCTCTACTGACTGAGCTAGCCAGGCTCTATTAACGTGGCAATTGTAAATAATGTGCTGTGAACATTGGATTCATGTATATTTTCAAATTAAGTGTTTTTTTTCTTTCAGATATATACCCAGGAACTGCTAGGCCACATGGCAGTTCTATTTGTAATATTTTGAGAAGCCTCCATACTACATTCTACACTGGATGTGCCAGTCAACAGTGTACGAGGGCTCCCCTCCTTTACACCCTCACCGACATTTGCTATTTGTGTTCTTTTTGATGACAGCCATTCAGACCATTGTGAGGTGATACCTCATTGTGGTTTTGATAGGCATTTCCCTGATAATAGTGATGTTTATCATCTTTTCATGTCCCTGTTTGCCATCTGCATGCTTTCTTTGGAGAAGTCTTTGGCCTATTTTTTAATTAGGTTGTTTGTTTTCTGTTGTTGTTGACTTGTATGCATTGTTTATATATTTAGGATATTAACCCCTTATTTGTCATATCATTCCCAAATATGTTCTACTATTCAGTAGGGTTTTTTTTTTTTTTTTTTTTTTTGTCAATGGTTTCCTTTGTTGTGCAAAAGATTTTAAGTTTAAATAGTTTCCGTTTATTTTTGCTTTTATTTTCTTTATTTTAAGAGACAGATACAAAAATCATTATTACAACTATTTCTAAATAATTGAAGACATCCTGAGCTGAACTGGAAAACAAAACAAAACGTACAAAGCCGGGTTTCCAGAGAAGAGAGAGGCTACCTGGGAAAGCCTGGACTTTCACTTTTGGCTGAAATGCAGTTACTTGGGACCCATGGATATCAATTTCCCAGGCCATAGGAACTCCCAATTGAATGTGCTCATGTTTCAAGCAGTCACTCTAAGGTGGAAAACACTGACTTTTGCTCCACGGAGAGGTATTATGATTATCTTTGATGTCCATAGAGCTGTTAAAGACACAAAGCTGTGTCCCTCCACCACTATTATTTTCCTTGCTCTGACTTGTAGAGATAGAGGAGGAGAAACATAAAAATAAATCTGCTTATTTTCTGTCTTTATAGTCTTAGGATAAAAGACCTGCCAGTGAGAAAATGTAGGAATCCCTCTGAGATATTTTTCAAATCTCATTGTTTTTGTCTACCACTCTATTCCTTAAATAGCACACAGAGGCTTTCAAATGTGTTGAATACTGGCTAAATGAATATAATATCCATTTGATCCCAAAATCCATGTTCTCTCACTATTCACAACTGTGAAAGAAAGTACATAACACTTTCTAGCACTTTTTCTGTCCTAGACATATTCTCCTTAAATAGACTGTTTAATTTTTTTTTAATGTTGTCTAAGATCCCACAGCTTTAAACTTAGACAATTTTATTTCAGAGCTAGGATTTTTAAACACTAACAGGTGTTGTCTCATTTGTAGTGGAAGGATCACTTGAGAGATTGCCATTGAAAATCCAGGAAAGGTGAGATGATATAATCTCAGAGAAGAGTAGCTAAATACTTAAAACTAAGAAAAAAGTTATGCCAGAAAAGTGTCTTGCTTTTTATCTAAGGAAGGTGAAATCTATAATCAGGACAAAAACATGGGTGGTCTTCCTACAGTGCTGTTTGGAGAGAGTGATCTGGCCCACTGAAGCCTGGGTCTTATTCTTGCAGCATGGATGTTTTTATAATAGAGGTGGATGCATTGTGTCACTTTATTTTGTTGTAATCAGCTATTCAGATATGAACTAGATCTACCTGCACAGAGTTCAAGCTTGCTAAACATCCTTCTGAATATTTAACTTCCCACTAGATTTGCTGAAAGGGAAAGAAGACACTGACCCTGAACATGAGTAGCTTATTTGATAGTTAAATTCTCACTGTACATTAATTCATTAAAATTATGGCATTTATACTTGTCCTTGCTCTGTAATAATGCTTCAACTTAAGTAAAAATGTTCACCAAAAACTTTAATACAGAGATATCTTTCATTTTCAGATTTATGCACTAGTTAATAAAAAATATGTTTCGTATTCTTTACATGTTCCAAATGAAAGGAAAAGATGTATTTCAGGTAGACTGCAATTCTTCCTGACACAAAAAGGGATACTGACCTACACATATGTGTTCCAGAAATCATATCTATGGGAATGAAAAATAGTATAGTTTTTCTATGAGGAATATTCATTTGTAAAATCATTGAAAATATACTCTGGAATCAAGTAGTAATGGAGGTAAAATATTTGACCTATTGCTTTGCTATTTTTTTATATTTTAAGTAATAAACATCTTGTAGTATTCTAGCTATTCAAGACTAAAGTAATCACCAACACATACTGTAATTTTGCTAGTTCTAAACTGTCCAGAGGGGAGGTCCTAAGATGGCAGAGGACTAGGACGGGGAGACCACTTTCTCCCACACAAATTCACTGAAAGAACATTTGAACGTCAAGCAAATTCCACAAAACAACTTCAGAATGCTGGCAGAGGACATCAGGCACCCAGAAAGGCAGCCCATTGTCTTCAAAAGGAGGTAGGACAAAATATAAAAGATAAAAAGAGAGACAAAAGAGATAGAGACAGAGATCCATTCCAGGAAGGGAGACTTAAAAAAGAGAGAAATTTCCAAACACCAGAAAACACGCTCTCTGGCGGGTCTGTGGCGAGCCTTGGAATCTGAGTGCAAAATAACTGGGAGGAAGAATAAATAAATAATTAAAACCCACAGATTACGTACCTAACAGCAACTCCCAGTGGAGCAGCAGCCCAGACACTCGCATCCGCCACTAGCAAGCGGGGGCTGGACAGGGAGGCACGGGCTGCAGTGCTTTGGGTAAGGACGGGCCTGAATACTCCGAGGGCAATCTGAGGGAACTAGCTTGAGATAGCAATCCAGACTTTGGGGTAGCTATCCCATGAAAAGCCCTAACCTAAGACACTGACCCTGGTGGCTCAGAGGTTAAAACGTCTGCCCACAATGTGGGAGACCCGGGTTCGATCCCTGGGTTGGGAAGATCCCCTGAAGAAGGAAATGGCAACCCACTCCAGTATTCTTGCCTGGAGAATCCCATGGACGGAGGTGCCTGGTGGGGGGTACAGTCCATGGGGTTGCAGAGAGTCGGACACGACTGAGCAACTTAACTAACTTTCAAGACACTGCCAGGCCCGCTCACAGAACAAAGGACTGAGCAGAGCTAGCTGGCTGCAGACCGGTCCATCCCCCACTGGAGACAGGCAGGCGATGGCAGCCAGAGCCAGAAGGGGGCAACTGCGGCACCAGAGAGGCATCCTATACCAAACTGGAAGCAGACTTCGTTGCTAACCAAGACTTGTTGGGATTTGGGAGGGTCACAGCCAGAGATTAGCTCCCCAGAAGAGACACATGGCACACCTGAGAAGGCGCGTCCATTGTACACCCAGAAAACCGAGTGGCTGGGAAGGGGCAGGTGATAAGTCGAGGCGACCGCACTCACCAAGCACCTGGTCGCCTGAGCTGCTCGGGCATGGGAGGGCACAAAACGTAGGCCCAACCGAGTCTGCGCCTTTGTGGAGTACTCGAGAACCTGAACCTGAGCGGCTTAGACCTGGGAAGTGCACGCAACCCAGGGCCCGCCTCAGACAGTTTCCCTGCAGGGCAGCCTGGAGCCTGAGCAGTGTAGACGGGGAAAGCACACACGCCATGAGCGGGGGCAAACCCAGTGTGGCCCAGGCACTGCGAGCGCTCCCCACACACAACGGGGATGGTTGTCTGCAGCGCTCCTCCCTCCCCACAGCACAATGGACAAGCGAGCCTAGATAAGTGGCCACCTCCGCCCCCTTGTGTCAGGGCGGAAATAGACACTGAAGAGACCAGCAAACAGAAGAAGCTAAAATAAACAGAGGGAACAGCTTTGGAAGTGACAGGTACAATAGATTAAAACCCTGTAGTTAGCACAGACTACATAGGAAGGGGCCTATAGACCTTGAGAAGTACAAGCCGGACCAAGGAACTATCTGAAAATGAACTGACCCCACACTGTCCACAACAGCTCCAGAGCAAGTCCTAGATATATTTTTACTATTATCATTTTTTAAATAAAATTTTTTTAAATTTTAAAGTCCCCTATTACTCTGTTAATTTTCATTTTTGTAACCTACTATTACTTGCCAAAAAAAGGACCCTATTTTTAAAGCAAACTTCATATATATATATATATTCTACAATTTTGTTGTTGTTGTTTTTCATATTGTATTTTTGAGAATTTAACCTCTACTCTGGATTTTTAATCTTTGCTTTTTGGTATTTGTTATCAACTTTGTACCTTTAAGAACCCAATCTTCAGTACCTGTTTTTATTTGGGAGCGAGATCACTGGTGTGATTGCTCTCTCCCACTTTTGACTCTCCTTTTTCTCCACCAGGTCACCTCTATCTCCCCCCTCCCCCTTTTCTTCTCAACCCAACTCTGTGAATCTCTTTGTGTGTCCTGGGCTGTGGAGAACACTTAGGGGACCATTTACTGGCTGGATCTGTTTCTGTCCTGTTGATTCCCCCTTTCATCCTCCTGGCCACCTCTGTCTCCTTCCTCCCTCTTCTCCTCTCTGTGTAACTCTGTGAACATCTCTGAGGGATCCAGACTGTGGAGAGCACATAGGTAAATGATTACAGACTAGCTTGCTCTCTCCCCTTTTGATTCCCCCTCTTCTCCTCCTGGTCACCTCTATCTCCCTCCTGCCTCTTCCCTTCTCCATGTAACTCTGTGAACCTCTCTGGATGTCCCTCACTGTGGAGAAACTTTTCATCATTAACCTAGGTGTTTTATCATCAGTGCTGTATAGATGGAGAAGCCTTGAGGCTACTGTAAGAATAAGACTGAAAACCAGAGGCAGGAGGCTTACGTCCAAATCCTGAGAACACCAGAGAACTCCTGACTCCAGGGAACATTAATTGATAGGAGCTCATCAAAGGCCTCCATACCTACACTGAAACCAAGCACCACCCAAGGGCCAACAAGTTCCAGAGCAAGACATACCACACAAATTCTCCAGTAACACAGAAACATAGTCCTGAGCTTCAATATACAGGCTGCCCAAAATCACACCAAACACACTGACATCTCAAAACTCATTACTGGACACTTCCTTGCACTCCAGAGAAAAAATTCAGCTCCACCCACCAGAACACCCACGCAAGCTTCCCTAACCAGGAAACCTTGACAAGCCATCTGTCCAACCCCACCCACAGTGAGGAACCTCCACAATAAAGAGGAATCACAAACTGCCAGAATATGGAAAGGCCACCCCAAACACAGCAATATAAACGAGATGAAGAGGCAGAGAAATACCCAGCAGGTAAAGGAACGGGACAAATGCCCACCAAACCAAACAAAAGAGGAAGAGATAGGGAATCTACCTGAAAAAGAATTTAGAATAATAATAATAAAAGTGATCCAAAATCTTGAAAACAAAATAGAGTTACAGATAAATAGCCTGGAGACAAGGACTGAGAAGATGCAAGAAAAGTTTAACAAGGACCTAGAAAAAAATAAAAAAGAGTCAATATATAATGAATAATTCAATAAATGAGATCAAAAACACTCTGGAGGGAACCAACAATAGAATAACGGAGGCAGAAGATAGGATAAGTGAGGTAGAAGATAGAATGGTAGAAATAAAGGAAACAGAGAGGGAAAAAGAATTAAAAGAAATGAGGACAACCTCAGAGACCTCTGGGACAATGTTAAATACCCCAACATTCGAACCATAGGAGTCCCAGAAGAGGAAGACAAAAAGAAAGACCATGAGAAAATACTTGAGGAGATTAATAGTTCAAAACTTCTGTAAAATGAGGAAGGAAATTGTCACCCAAGTCGAAGAAACCCAGAGAGTCTGAAACAGGATAAACCCAAGGCGAACACCCAAGACACATATCAATCAAATTAACAAAGATCAAACACAAAAAACAAATATTAAAAGCAGTAAGGGAAGAACAACAAATAACACACAAGGGGATTCCCATAAGGATAACAGCTGATCTTTCGAAAGAAACTCTTCAGGCCAGAAGGGAATGGCAGGATATACTTAAAGTGATGAAAGAAAATAACCTACAGTCCAGTTTACTGTACCCAGCAAGGATCTCATTCAAATATTAAGGAGAAATCAAAAGTTTTACAGACAAGCAAAAGCTGAGAGAATTCAGCACCACCAAACCAGCTCTCCAACTAAAGGATCTTCTCTAGACAGGAAACAGAGAAGGGTGTATAAACTCATACCCAAAACAAAGTAAATGGCAATGGGATCACATTTATCAATAATTACCTTAAATGTAAATGGGTTGAATGCCCCAACCAAAAGACAAAGACTGGCTGAATGGATACAAAAATCAGACCCCTATATATGTTGTCTACAAGAGACCCACCTCGAAACAAGGGACACATACAGACTGAAAGTGAAGGGTTGGAAAAAGATATTCCAAGCAAATGGAGACCAAAAGAAAGCAGGAGTAGCAACACTCATATCATATAAAATAGACTTTAAAACAAAAGCTGTGAAAAGATACAAAGATGGACACTACATAAAGATCAAAGGATCAATCAAAGAAGAAGATATAACAATTATAAATATATATGCAAACAACACAGGAGCATTGCAATATGTAAGAAAAATGCTAACAAGTATGAAAGGGGAAATTAACAATAACACAATAATAGTGGGAGACTTTAATACCCCACTCATATCTATGGATTATCAACTAAACAGAAAATTAGCAAGGAAACACAAACTTTAAATGATACAATAGAACAGTTGGACCTAATTGATAGCTATAGGCATTTCACAGCAAAACAATGAATTTCACCTTTTTCCCAAGTACACACAGAACCTTCTCTAGTATAGATCGCATCCTGGGCCATAAATTTAGCCTTGGTAAATTAAAAAAAAAAAAAGAAAGAAATCATTCCAAGCATCTTTTCTGACCACAATGCAGTAAGATTAGATGTCAATTACAGGAGAAAAACTATTAAAAATTCCAACATATGGAGGCTGAACAATACTCTGCTGAATAACCAACAAATCACAGAAGAAATAAAAAAAGAAATCAAAATATTTACAGAAACAAATGAAAATGAAAACACAACAACCCAAAACCTATGAGACAGTGGAAAATCAGTGCTAAGGGGAAGGTTCATAGCAATACAGGCTTATCTCAAGAAACAAGAAAAAAAGTCAAATAAATAACCTAACTCTACACATAAAGCAACTAGGAAAGGAAGAAATGAAGAACCCCAGGGTTAGTAGAAGGAAATACATCTTAAAAATTAGGGCAGAAATAAATGCAAAAGAAACAAAAGAGACCATAGTAAAAATCAACAAAGCCAAAAGCTGGTTCTTTGAGAAGTTAAATAAAACTGACAAACCATTAGCCAAACTCATCAAGAAACAAAGGGAGGAAAATCAAATCAACAAAATTAGAAATGAAAATAGAAAGATCACAACAGACAACACAGAAATACAAAGGATCATAAAAGAGTACTATCAGCAAGTATATGCAAATAAAATGGACAACTTGGAAGAAATGGACAAATTCTTAGAAAAGTACAACTTTTCAAAACTGAACCAGGAAGAAATAGAAAATCTTAACAGACCCAGCACAAGCACAGAAATGGAAACTGTAATGAGAAATCTTCCAAAACACGAAATCCAAGGACCAGATGGCCTCACAGCTGAATTCTACCAAAAATTTAGAGAAGAGTTAACATCTATCCTACTCAAACTCTTCCAGAAAATTGCAGAGAAAGGTAAACTTCCAAACTCATTCTATGAGGCCACCATCACCCTAATTCCAAAACCAGGCAAAGATGCCACAAAAAAAGAAAACTACAGGCCAATATAACTGATGGATATAGATGCAAAAATCCTTAACAAAATTCTAGCAAACAGAATTCAACAACATATTAAAAAGATCATACATCATGACCAAGTGGGCTTTACCCCAGGGATGCAAGGATTCTTTAATATCCAGAAATCAATCAGTGCAATACACCACATTAACAAATTGAAAAATAAAAACCATATGATTATCTCAATAAATGCAGAGAAAACCTTTGACAAAATTCAACTTCCATTTATGATAAAAACCGTCTAGAAAGCAGGAATAGAAGGAACATACCTCAGCATAACAAAAGCTATATATGACAAACCCACAGCAAACATTATCCTCAATGGTGGAAAATTGAAAGCATTTCCTCTAAAGTCAGGAACAAGACAAGGGTGCCCATCCTCACTACTACTATTCAACATAGTTTTAGAAGGTTTGGCAACAGCAATCAGAGCACAAAAAGAAATAAAAGGAATCCAGTTTAGAAAAGAAGTAAAACTCTCACTGTTTGCAGATGACATGATCCTCTACATAGAAAACCCTAAGGACTCCACCAGAAAATTACTAGAGCTAATCAATGAATACAGTAAATTTGCAGGATATAAAATTAACATACAGAAATCCCTTGCATTCCTATACAATAACAATGAAAAAAAAAAAAACAAAGAGAAATTAAGGAAACAATTCCATTCACCATTGCAACAAAAAGAATAAAATACTTAGGAGTATATCTACCTAAAGAAACAAAAGACCTATATATAGAAAACTATAAAACATTGGTGAAAGAAATCAAAGAAGGCACAAATAGATGGAGAAATATACCATGTTCATGGATTGGAAAAATCAATATAGTGAAAATAAGTATACTACCCAAAGCGATCTATAGAGCCAATGCAATCCCTATCAATCTACCAACGGTATTTTTCAGAGAACTAGAACAAATAATTTCACAATTTGTATGGAAATACAAAAAACCTCGAATAGCCAAAGCAATTTTGAGAAAGAAAAATGGAACTGGAGGAATCAATCTACCTGACTTCAGGCTCTACTACAAAGCCACAGTTATCAAGACAGTATCATCCTGGCATAAAAACAGAAATATAGATCAATAGAACAAAATAGAAAGCCCAGAGATAAATCCATGCACCTTATCTTTGATGAAGGAGGCAAGAATACACAATGGAGAAAAGACAATTTCTCTAACAAGTGGTGCTGGGAAAACTGGCCATCCACTTGTAAAAGAATGAAACTAGAACACTTTATAATATCATACACAAAAGTAAACTCAAAATGGATTAAAGATCTAAATGTAAGACCAGAAACAATAAAACTCCTAGAGGAAAACATAGGCAAAACACTCTCTGACATAAATAAATCACAGCAGGATCCTCTATGATCCACCTCCCAGAATATTGGAAATAAAAGCAAAAATAAACAAATGGGACTTAATTAAAATTAAAAGCTTCTTCACAACAAAGGAAACTATAAGCAAGGTGAAAAGACTGCCTTCAGAATGGGGGAAAATAATAGCAAATGAAGCAATGGACAAATAATTAACCTCAAAAATATACAAGCAAATCCTGCAACTCAATTTCAGAAAAATAAACGACCCAATCAATAAGTGGGCCAAAGAACTAAACAGACATTTCTCCAAAGAAGACATACAGATGGCTAACAAACACATCAAAAGATGTTCAACATCACTCATTATCAGAGAAATGCATATCAAAACCACAATGAGGTACCATTTCATGCCAGTCAGAATGGCTGCTATCCAAAAGTCTACAAGCAATAAATGCTGGAGAGGGTGTGGAGAAAAGGGAACCCTCTTACACTGTTGGTGGGAATGCAAACTAGTACAGCCGCTGTGGAGAACAGTGTGGAGATTCCTTAAAAAATTGGAAATAGAACTGCCATATGACCCAGCAATCCCACTGCTGGGCATACACACCAAGGAAACCAGAATTGAAAGAGATGTGTGTACCCCAATGTTCATCACAGCACTATTTATAATAGCCAGGACATGGAAGCAACCTAGATGTCCATCAGCAGATCAATAGATAAGGAAGCTGTGGTACATATACACCATGGAACATTACTCAGCCATTAAAAAGAATTCATTTGAATCAGTTCTATTGAGGTGGATGAAACTGGAGCCTATTATACAGAGTGAAGTAAGTCAGAAAGAAAAACACCAATACAGTATACTAATGCATATATATGGAATTTAGAAAGATGGTAACGATAACCCTGTATGTGAGACAGCAAAAGAGACACAGATGTGCAAAACAGTCTTTTGGACTCTATGGGAGAGGGCGAGAGTGGGATGATATGGGGGAATGACATTGAAACATGTAAATTATCACATGTGAAATGAATCGCCAGTCCAGGTTCGATGCATGATACAGGGTGCTCAGGGCTGGTGCACTCGGATGACCCAGAGGGATGGGATGGGAAGGAAGGTGGTAGGTGGGTTCAGGATGGGTAACACATGTACGCCTATGACAGATTCATGTCAATGTATGGAAAAACCAATATAATATTGTAAATAAATAAATAAAACTGGGGGGGGGGAGTCCAGAATATTTGTCTTTTAGTATTTGTTCATTATTCATATAATTCTATTCAATTTCTATTTGTAAAATGTGTGAACTTTGTTCCAGGGAAACTAAAGTTGCAATATTGGTATTTTTATAATATATTGGCATAAACTATATTAATATATTCTGAAATATAATAATCAATATATTAATATATTCTGAACTTTCTTATTCTGAATTTTCTAATAGAAATTCTTTCTTATTCATATTTCTCCTGCATCAGAATTCAAGAGGGATGCTTATTGATTTTGATGAGAAACAAGCTGAATGAATGAATACATGCACAGAATATTTTAATAGGTTTCAATTAATAGAAGTAATTTGGAAAATAATTTTATGATTTTATGAAAAGATGGGAAGCTATTTGTATAAGTAAGTAAGTATAAGTAAGTTTCTTGGTAAGATAACTAACACTGATGGAAAGACTTAAAACTTTTTTTTAAAAAAGTACATGTTTTTATCACTCTGTCAACTTATTAGTTATTAGTTATTACCAGTTACTTATTAGTTCAATGAAAAATGTTAATGTTTTTCATCAGTTCACTCATTTATTCAACAAATGTATTTTGAATATCTTTTATGTGGTAGAAAATATACCTGATGGAGAATTACAGAGATAAATAAGATTGAAAATTTTTCTTCAATTAGTTCTCAGCATATTGTAGGAGACAGATACATAAGCAAACAAGTACATGACAACATTACTTCCTAAATAGCAATTTTATTGAACAGTCAACTAGGCATGAGTGTGAGCAGCTCTCTTGCATTTTCTGGCACAGATGTGCAAGATATCGCCTCGAATTTTTGCATGCTACTTTTTGGTTGCTCCTTGCTTCTGATAGAGTGTAGCAAGATCATTAGTACAAAGACATCTGTCTGTCTTGCTGATGACACATGAAAAGTGTCAATACAAATAGATTGAGTTCTCCACAATCAAATGACAGGAAAAAATGGGATACCAAGTTAATTACATGTGCATAATAAGAAAGATGTAATCCCTCCAGATAGAAAATAGTTATTAATCTACCTTGCTACCAAGTTCCTCCACTTTTGACATGACTTTCCAATTTTTCTTTCAGGCAGTGATTGCACATAGACATGAGCTGCCCAACAAAATAAACAAAACGGAGCAAATGCTTTCAACTGCAAATAACTCTAGCTCCTGGCAATGTATTGCCCAGATCAAAAATCAATACTGAGAAATAGACTCTGCAAAAACAAATTAACTGCACTAGTGACTTGGACTTGTTCTGCAAACTTTTGTTCTGATATTGTTTAACCCTTATTAACCGTTATTTAATCCTTCTTGTGAGAGCAATCCAATCAAGGAATAGATTATAGATTTAACTGATTCTTTTGTTAGCAAACTTCAGTGTAGTATAAGTCTCAAAAATCCATACACTGTTATCTCCAAATATTTTTGTTGTTGCTGTCATTTTATTTCTTTGTAATGTCATAGTTAGTTTCTGGGACAATGTAATGTATTTAAACTGCAAAGCAGGATATTTCATTTAAGAATCTGAGAATGTGTGACTATTAGATGAAAGAAAATGAGTATTTCAAAACGAGTCTTCTTCTCTAATTTCCTTTAGTTTCTAACCTCTAGTATTACAAAAAATGAAAAATTTCAAGTCATAATCTTACTAAACTAGGGAAATGTTTTCCAATACCTATAACTTATATTGCTTTGGTCAGTTGTTAAATTAGTGAATGTTTAATAAAGATTTGCTGAAATAAACTTAGGTGAATTGATCAACAAGTAAAAACTTGATGTAAGTGCCTAATGTTAGCTGCTTCCTTGTCCTAATATTTTAACTTATTTTTGAAAATTTTTCACAATATTGATAAGAATCTGCTGAAACATTTTAAAGTCTAAATTCTAATGTTAACAATGCCAAGTTTGTCTATTTGAAATACTCCCTGTAATGCGGGAGACCCAAATTTGATCCCTGAGTTGGGAAGATTTCCTGGAGAAGGGAATGGTCACTCACTCCAGTATGCCTGACTGGAGAACTCCATGGGCAGATGAGCCTGGTGGGCTATAGTCCATGGGGTCACAAAGAGTTGGACACAACTGAGTGACTAACACCCCTGCCTGACAGATAGATAGGATAAATTATTTATAGCTCATTAATTATTAGATTTGAGATGGTTTTCTAAATTTTGAGATATATCGTGATACAAGGCAGACTCTGTCCCTACTCTTTTCTATCCTATCTTCTTCAGCAGATCTCAATGACAATGCAGTCTAAGTGCAATACAAGAAAGAAACAAATAGCTTGACGATTGTTAGGCATCTATACAAGAGAAAGAGAAAAAGAGGTGGGGAAAAAAAGAGTTCAGTTTTCTTCCTCTCAAATGAGCTTAGAAGTTCTCAACTAGATCTCATAGCAAGATGAGCAGTAACACATTTCATCTGGACATGATGGGGAACGACAATATACAATATCAGTTTCTACTCTTTTTAAAATTTATTTTATATTAGTATAGTTGACTTAGCATGTTGTATTAGTTTCAGGTATACAGCAAAGTGATCCAGTTACAAATATATATATACCCATTCTTTTTCAGATTCTTCTCCCATATATGTACTACAGAATATTGAGTAGAGTTCCCTGTGCCATACAGTAGGTCTTTGTTGTATATTAACTTTTATTCTTTCTTTAAGTGCTGGAGAAAGTATCTGGATTTGCTATTCAGATATTCACTGGGGACATGGGCATGATTTGGGATGCCCATGCGGGATGCCACATTGATTTATATATAGGTTTATACATGAAGTTCTTTCTTATGCAGAGAAATACTTATACCTTTTTGCTCAAAAACAGTTTTAAGAGCAAATCTGTTGTATATAGAATATAGGCTTTGTATTACATATAGAATATAGGTTCTATGATACAAATCTGTTGTATGTAGACTATAGGCTCTGTGTGAAATATTGAGAAAACCATTTGTTTTTTAAATTAGTGAATTTGAAAATTCACTGAAGTTAGTAAAATTGTATTTGAAACACACATATTAAGTTTCAAAAAGTGAATACTGTTCTCTTTGATGTTATTTTAGTGAAAACTGTTTTGAATTATAAATATTTGAGTTTAAATATATAAGATGTTATTTGAAAATAATGTCTGTCACCTGAGAAACTCAGTTACTTTCAAAAAGCCGTAGAACTGGGATCTATGTACGGTTGTGTGGGTCACAGTCACAAATTCTGCTGGTTGTGCTTAACATACACCTGGTACACAGGCAGTAGTAGCTGTCATTGTGACTATAGTTATTATTAATAATAACAGGCATGTACAAACTATATCTATTACTTGGTTTTTATGCATTTAAATTACATATACACATATTTATGTGCATATATATATAGATAGATATATATTCTAGACATTGTATTAAAAAACATTTATACTGAATGCTTATAAATCCCTAATTGTTCTAAAAGATATGTGTATTAATTCATTTAATACTCAGTAAATCTATGGAGTGAGTACAGAATCCTTATTCTTATTTAAATATGTGAATATGAACACCAAAATCCAAAGCAGTCAAGAGAATATATCATTGGAATAACACATGCTGGAAACAGAATTCTATCTCATGTAACATGACTATAGATCCAAGCTTTTAATCATCACAAGGTATTGCCTGTTTACAAATATGTTTATTTATCTATTATCTGTATAGCAAATGTCTGTATATATATACATTGTACACAGATATATGGCACACACATACAAAAACATACATATTTATATATACACACATATATGTGCAATTATTCCAGTTCTCTTAAGATTTATTAAGTGAACTATGCAAAGAAATAGACAAAAAGAATGGGAAAGACTAGAGATCACTTTAAGAAAATTAGATACAAGGGAAAGATACATAGATACATACATACATACAAAGATAGGCACAATAAAGGTCAGAAAGATTATGGACCTAGTAGAAACAGAAGATATTAAGAAGAGGTGGCAAGTATACACAAAAGAACTATACAAAAAGGGTCTTAATGACCTGGACAACCACCGTAGTGTGATCAGTCACCTAGAGTCAGACATCCTGGAGTGAGAAGTCAAGTGGGCCTTAGGAAGAATTACTACTAACAAAGCTAGTGGAGGTGATTGAATTCCAGCTGAACTATTTCAAATCCTAAAATATGATGCTGTGAAAGTGCTGCACTCAACATTCCATCAAATTTGGAAAACTCAGCAGTGGCCACAGGAATGGAAAAGGTCAGTTTTCATTCCACTCCCAAAGGAGGGCAATGCCAAATAATGATCAAACTATTGCACAATGCACTCATTTCACATGCCAGCAAGGTAATGCTCAAAATTCTTCAAGCTAGTTTTCAACAGTATGTGAACTTCCAGATGTTCAAGCTGGAATTAGAAAAGGCAGATGCATCAGAGATCAAATTGCCAACATCCATTGGATCTATAAAAAAAACATGAGAATTCTAGAAAAACAAACAAACAAACAAACAAAAAAAAACTTCTGCTTCACTGACTACAATAAAGTTTTTGACTGTGTGGATCACAACACACTGTGGAGGATTCTTAGAGATGGTAATACCAGACCCCCTTACTGCCTCCTGATAAACCTGTATGTAGGTCAAGAAGCAACAGTTAGAACCGAATATGGTACAACAAACAAACTGGTTCATATTTGGGAAAGAAGTATGCCAAGGTTGTATATTGTTACCGTGCTTGTTTAACTTATATGCACAGTACATCATGTGAAATGCTGGGCTAGATGAAGCTCAAACTGGAATCAAGATTGCTAGGAGAAAAATATCAATAACATCAGATATGCAGATGAAGCCATCCTAATGGCAGAAAGGGAAGAGGAACTAAAGAGCTTCTTGATGAAAGTGGAAGAGTAGAGTGAAAAGCATGGTTTAAAACTCAACATTCAGAAAACTAAGTTCATGGCATCTGGTCTCATCACTTCATGATGAATAGATGGGGAAACAATGGAAACAGTGACAGACTTTATTTTCTTGGGCTCTGAAATCAATGCAGATGGTGACTGCAGCCATGAAATTAAAATATGCTTGCTCCTTGGAAGGAAAGCTATGACAAACCTAGACAGCATGTTAAAAAGAAGAGACATCACTTTGCCGACAAAGGTCCATTTAGTCAAAGCTATGGTTTTCCCAGTAGTCATGTACGGAGGGTGTGAGAGCTGGAACAAAAAGTAGGTTGAACACCTAAGAATTGATCTTTCAGACTGTGGTGCTGGAGAAGACCATTGAGAGACCCTTATACAGCAGTTGATCCTAATGGAAATCAGCCCTGCATATTCATTGGAGGATTGATGCTGAAGCTGAAGTGCCAATACTTTGGCCACCTGATGCCAAGAGCTGATTCACTGGAAAAGACCTTGATGCTGGGAAAGATTGCTAGGAAAAAGGATAAGGGGTCAACAGAGGATGAAATGGTTGGATGGTATCACCGATTCAATGGACATGAGTTTGAGCAAATTCAGGGAGATAGTGAAGGAAAGGGAAGCCTGGGGTGCTGCAATTCATTAGGTCACAAAGAGTCAGACATGAGTGAGCGACTGAACAACAATTAGAAATATTACTCACATCCATGGTTGAATTGCCTGAAATGAATACCTGGGGATAATGATAATAATAAATTATTTTTGCTTCAATAGGATTATTTGAGTTTTACATGAGATATAATACATTTCAAAAGCTTATCCACCATTTGGAACATATGAAGTCCTTATAATAAGAAATTTTCTATTGCAAATGACAGCAATCCAACTTGGACCAGCTGAAGAATAAAAAGTCAAAAAGCAAGGGAATTTATTGGCTCATGTAACAAAATTACAGAATACTAGTGTACAATCCGTCACTTGGGCCCATGGAGGCAAGAAACTTGGGTACTCTGTGGACTTTCATTATCTCTCTAAATCAGGTCTGTCTTTGTCAGCACCAGCCTTTACAATTACATAAAGCACATCAAATGAAATTTTTTCCAGCACAGCAAGGAACATGACCAGAGGCTACTCTAGACTGGCATTCTTTCGAGTAGAATGAAATCTTTTCCATCAGTTTCACTTAAAAAAAATAAAAAAAGAAAAGAAAAAAAAAAGTCCTAGAGTAGGATTCTGGATAATCTAACTTAGGGTTTTGCACACCATTGCCCCAACTAAGATGCCCCAAAAATGAGGTCACACATACATGTGTGTGATTAGGGGAGTAGGTACAAGTGACTAACAACCTTCAACTGAACCAAAGAGTTGGGATGAGAGAGCAGTAATTCTCTCAAAAATAGTAAGCAATGACAAACCATATAATAAATGTTAGCTGTTGCTGTTATTGTGCATTTAATAAAACTTGAGTTGCGGAAGGGGTAATTGAGGGATAAGGGGAGTGAGGAAAACTTGTTCAACTAGCTGAGCTCCAAATCAAATTTTCCCTGGTTTCAGTTGAGGTTTGGTTCCCCATAGCAGCAGTGACCTCCCCTGCTTATATATTAATGGAAATATAATGGGCCCATGATTGGCTGAGGTTTTGGAGTTGTGACACTGACTCCATAAATCTCCCTGTTAGTTGGTATCTCTTTCATCGGCTAGCATCCAGATAATCGATTTAGGAGTTACAGATTCATTGTCTGTATTTCTACTTCCCAAGATAGGTTGCTTGTCATTTTTTCATCCAAGAACTCCAGGGCATGACATCACATATCCTCTCCTTTAAAGCACCCCTCCCTACTCTCCATTCAGAGACAAGAATTTAGGCTCATTCTCCTTGAGAATCTAGTCCAGAAGGACTGGAACCAATTCACAATTTAGTTTCTAAATTTTAGTTTTTATGGACTGATAAAGGTTGCTTTTTTTGTGTGCTATATTTCTATTAATGGACTATACTCTTGTCTATTCAAGCAGTCTTTGACTGTTATGTTCTATGCAGTACTTTGGTCCAAGTTCTTGGTATATAGTTTTTTCTCTGCATCTCTTAAGAAATCTTAATAGCTGAATTATTAAAAATTTAATTATCAAATTCATTAAAATATTAAAATTAAAAATAAAATTAAAATTTGAATTAAAATTATTAAAAATTTAAATTATTAAAATTTTACAATCTGATAGCACACTCCATTTATGGGACAAAAAAAAAGATTTCTGAAATCAAGTTCTTCACTACTCCTAGTGAAGAACTTACTTTCTGGTTCTCCTTATTTCCTTCCAGCTTTCAAGACAGGCACTCCTTTCCTGGCTCTGTGTGCACTTGTCTGGGGATTCTTCTTTGGTGAAGAGACGGATGTAAGCCAGCCCACTTCCAATGACTCCTGTTTGCAGGAATTCCAAGATTCAGCCCCTTCACCGAATTTAAGATAAATCTAAGTAGCCGTCCCAGTTTCAAGGCTCTCTGTATGATCAGCTGAGGTCTCTGTTGCAACTGTGACAGCATTTCAAAATCCCCTCTCTGCCCAACTTTGCCTCCCTCACCCTTTACAGGTACTTTTTTCAAGAGTACTTTCCAGACTTTAACTTGCAAACCCCCATCTTACTGAGTCTGTCCAATGTGTGTGCAGACTAAGATGACATACATATATACAGAAACATTGAAAATTCAGTAAAATATTTTGTGCTATTCATTAATTTAAACGTAAAAATGAATACATTTTCAATATTTATTTACTCATCATATGTCAGACACACTACTAGAACCTCAGGACAGTGGTGCAGTGCTCTGTCTGTAAACACCTCATTTTCAGTATCATACTCAAATGAGATTATGAAATATAAGAGGAGAACATGACTCATTCTAGACCTCTTTCTTAAAAATCGAGGGCACTATGAATTAACTTTCTCTTAGATGGGAGACGTAAGAGACAGAAAGAAAAAACTGGAACAAATGTTGAATTTATATGTGAGGGCCTCTCACTTCATCACTTTTGAGAATCAGTGTGATTCTGATCTTTTAGGCAAACACAGATACAGGAGCGTTAAAATAGGTAAATAGAAGAGCCAGAATCTTTGAGAACAGGAGTTTTTCTCACAGACATATCCAATCCCACTCTTGGGCACATACCCTGAGAAAATCATAATTCAAAAAGACACATGTACCCCAATGTTCACTGCAGTACTATTTACAATAGCTAGGACATGGAAGCAATGCAAATGTCTATTGGCAGATGAACGGATAAAGAAGATGTGGTGCTAGTATACCGTAATGGTCTTTATCTTTGTGGCTTACTTCACTCTGTATAATGCCCAGGTTGGATGCATGAGACAAATGCTCAGGCCTGGTGCACTGGGAAGACCCAGAGGGATTGGGTAGAGACGGAAGTGTGAGGGGGGATCGGGATGGGGAATACATGTAAATCCATGGCTGATTCATGTCAATGTATGACAAAAACCACCACAATATTGTAAAGTAATTAGCCTCCAACTAATAAAAATAAATGGAAAAAAAAAAAAAGATGTGGTGCATAAAAACAATGGAACATTACTCAACCATAAAAAAGAATGAAATTGGGTCACTTGTAGTGACATGGATGGACCTAGAGTCTGTCATACAGAGTGAAGTAAGTCAGAAAGAGAAAAACAAATATCTTATATTAACACATATGTATAGAATCTAATAAAAGGTGGTACAGACAAAGCTATTTGCTGTGTGAAATAGAGATGGACACGAGGATGCAGTGGGGAAACGGGAAGGTAGGGAGAGTTGGGAGGGTAGCTCTGGCATACTTACATTGCTGTACCTGAAACAGCGAGGGCGGTGTAGCCCAGGAGGTCCGCTCAGTGCTCTGTGATGGATTAGACGGATGGGAGGAGGGAGCGGGGTGGGAGGAAGGTTCAAGAGGGAGGGGCATATGTATATATACAGCTGACTCACTTTGTTGTATGGTAGACGCTAAGACAAGATTGTCAAGTAATTATACTCCAATAAAAGTAAATTAAAAATAAAATCTAAAAAAACATTCAACTCTTACATAAATCCAAGGAGAGGAAGTGCACACACAGGTTGGTCCAGGGACATGGAAGGATAAAAATTAGAGCTATAAATGATGAATGATATCCTTTGTATATTATTAATAAGTATATAAGGAGCAACACAAGTATATAATACAAGTATATAAGTAATAATAAGGAGAGCCAAGAAGTTAGGAAGCATAAAAAAGACTATTATAATAGTTAATTTTAAAGTGACAATAAATATGATAATTACAAAATTATTGGCCATGTTTTATAGTCTAGCTACTAAGATGTGAGTATATCCAAAACAGATTAGTTCTGAGAATTTTTTTTTTAAAGTACAAACAATAATATAAGAACCAGTCCTTTTCTCAACAACAGAAAAAAAACATTACTAATGGTTTTATTCTGTTTCAGTTTTCCCTATATACAATATTTTAACTTTTTAAAATAACTATAAAAATAAAATTGACACATATTCTCCTTTACTGTCAAAAATGAAATCTAATTCATTCAGATACTTTTGACCCCAGGGACTGTAGCCTGCCAGGCTTTTCCTAACCGAGGGATCAAACCTGGGTCTCCTGCATTGCAGGTGGATTCTCTGTCATCTGAGCCAGCAGGGAGGTGATCTAGCAGAGCAAATAGAGAACAAACAACAGTGATAAAATCCTTCTCTAATAAACTCCCTTCTTGGGCGTTTGTGTCACAGTTCAGTTCAGTTCAGTCGCTCAGTCGTGTCCGACTCTTTGCAACCCCAGGGACTGCAGCACGCCAGGCTTCCCTGTCCATCACCAACTCCCGGAGCTTGCTCACATTCATAATCATTGAGTTGGTGATGCCATCCAACTATCTCATCCTCTGTCGTCCCCTTCTCCTCTTACCTTAAACCCTTCCCAGCATCAGGGTCTTTCCCAATGAGTCAGTTCATGCCTTGTACAACACTGTACAAACTGGCCCTACATGGAATGGCTCGTAGTTTCATTGAGTCAGACAAGGCTGTGACCCATGTGATCAGTTTGGTTACTTCTCTGTAACTGTGGTTTCCATTCTGCTTTTCCTCTGATAGATAAGGATAAGAGGCTTGTGGAAGCTTCCTGATGGGAGGGACTGGCTGTGGGGGCATCTGGGTCTTGCTCTGATGGGTGGAGCCATGCCCAACAAATCTTTAATCCGATTTTCTGTTGTTATATTCTTTACAACCAAAAATGGAGATTTTAGTCAGCAAAAGCAAGAGGAGGAGCTGACTGTGGCTCAGAGCAAGAACTCCTTACCGCAAAATTCAGACTTAAATTGAAGAAAGGGAAAACCACTACATCATTCAGGTATGACAAAAATAAAGTTTCTTATGATTATACAGTGGGAGTGACAACTAGATTCAAGGGATTAGAATCGATAGATAGAGTGCCTGCTCATAACAGGCAGATGTTATAAGCAGATGTTCATAACACTGTACAGGAGGTGGTGATCAAAACCATTTCCAAGAAGAAGAAATGCAAAAAGATAAAATGGTTGTCTGAGGAGGCCTATGAATAGCTGAGAAAAGAAGAGAAGTGAAAGGCAAGGGAGAAAAGGAAAGACATACCCATATGAATGCAGCGTTCCAAAGAAGAACAAAGAGAGACAATAAAAGCCTTCCTACAAGATCAATGCAAAGAAATAGAGCGAAACAACATAGAATAATAGAATGGGAAAGACTAGAGATCTCTTCAAGAAAATTAGAGATTCAAAGGGAATATTTCATGCAAAGATGGGCACAACAAAGGACAGAAATGGTATGGACCTAACAGAAACAGAAGATATTAAGAACAGGTGGCAAGAATACACAGAAGAACTATACAAAAAAGATCTTCATGACCCAGATAATCACTATGGTGTGATCACTCACCTAGAGCCAGACATCCCAAAGTGTGTAGTCAAGTTGGCCTTAGGAAGAATCACTAGGAACAAAGCTAGTGGAGATGATGGAATTCCAGTTGAGATATTTCAGATCCTAAAAGATGCTGCTGCTAAAGTGCTGCACACAATATGCCAGCAAATTTGGAAAACTCGGCAGAGGTCACATACTGGAAAAGGTCAGGTTTCACTCCAATCCCAAAGAAGGGCAATGCAAAAGAATGTTCAAACTACAGCACAATTGCACTCATCTCATACATTAGCAAAGTAATGCTCAAAATTCTCCAAGTGAGGCTTCAACAAGTTCGTGAACTGAGAACTTCCAGATGTTCAAGCTGGGATTAGAAAAGGCAGAGAAACCAGAGATAAAATTGCCAACATCCATTGTATCATAGAAAAAGGAAGAGAATTCCAGAAAAGCATCTACTTCTGCTTCATTGACTACACCAAAGCCTTTGACTGTGTGGATCACAACGAACTGTGGAAAATTCTTAAAAGAGATGAGAATACCAGACTGCCTTACCTGCCTCCTGAGAAATCTGTATGCAGGTTAAGAAGCAACAGTTAGAACCAGTCATGGAACATTGGACTGGTACAAAGTTGGGAAAGGAGTACGTCAAGGCTGTATAATGTCACCCTGCTTATTTAACTTCTGTGCAGAGTACATCATGCGAAATGCTGGGTTGGATGAAGCAGAAGATTGCAGGGAGAAATATCAATAACCTGAGATACACAAATGATATCACCCTTATGGCAGAAAGTGAAGAGAAATTAAAGAGCTGCTTGGTGAAAATGAAAGAGGAAAGTGAAAAAGTTGGCTTAAAACTTAACATTCAAAAACCTAAGATCATGGCATCCCATCAGTTCATGGGAAATAGACGGGGAAACAATGGAAACAGTGACAGATTTTGTTTTCTTGGGCTCCAAAGTCACTGTGGACGGTGACTGCCGTCATGAAATTAAAAGAGGCTTGCTCCTTGGAAGAAAAGCTGTGACCAACCTAGACAGTATACTGAAAAGCAGAGACATTACTTGGCTGACAAAGGTCCATCTAGTCAAAGCTATGGTTTTTCCAGTGGTCATGTATGGATGTGAGAGTTGGACTATAAAGAAAGCTGAGTGCTGAAGAATTGATGCTTTTGAACTGTGGTGTTGGAGAAGACTCTTGAGAGCCTCTTAGACAGAAAGGAGATCAAACCAGCCAATCCTATCAGGAAATAAGTCCTGAATATTCATTAGAAGGACTAATGCTGAAGCTGAAACTCCAATACTTTGGCCACCTGATGTGAAGGACTGACTCACTGGAAAAGACCTGATGCTGGGAAAGATTTAAGGCAAGAGAAGAAGGGAACAACAGAAGATGAGATTGTTGCATGGCATCACTGACTCGACAGACATGAGTCTGTGCAAGCTCCAGAAACTGGTGATTGACAGGGAAGCTTGGCGTGTTGCAGCCCATTGGGGTTGCAAAGAGTCGGATATGACTGTGCCACTGAACTGAACTGAATAACACTGTAATTTACTTTTTCTCCCTTGCACATTGTGATTCACCCACAATGATCTATATAGATTATCTTTATTCATTTCAGTGCTATATAATATCCCATATAGATATATATTATTCATGTGAATGTACCATAACTTATCTATTCTTATCCAGTTGATAGTGGCTTAAGTGATTTCTAAAATTTCGCTATTATAAACTGCATCAATTGAAGTTTAGATAGAACTGGAAAAGAATCTTAGTTAAATTTTAATGGACTGCTATTATTCTTAAATAATTGGACAATTTATTGTTAAATAATTGGGCAATTTACTGCAGAGTTACCAGTTTCAGAAGCCATGAAAACAGTAGTGTAATATTCTTCAGAAAGCAACAGTGGGAAATCATTTACCATTTAACATACCAGAGTACTGGTGGCTTCCCTGGTGTCTCAGATGGTAAAGAATCTGCCTGTAATGTCGGAGACCTTGGGTTTGATTCCTGGGTTGGGAAGATCCCCTGGAGAAGGGAATGACAACCCACTCCAGGTTTCTGGCCTGGAGAATTCCATGGACGCTGGAGCCTGGTGGGCTATAGTCCATGGGGTTGCAAAGAGTAGGACATGACTGAGCAACTAACACTTTCAGGGGAGTTACCAATAGTTTAGTTAGGCCATCCATCCCCCTCAAACAGCTGCAGTACTAAAAATATAAAAATACCTAACAATAAAAATAGAATTCCCATCTTTTTTGTTCTTAACTGAACTATAAAGTGTTTCATTGATATAAGCACATGTGCATCCGATTTCAAAACTCAGGAATTTATGGAACATAAAAAATGCTTTCCTATTTATATAGTTTTCTAGTTTGGTTTTCTAAAGATGAAATGTAAATAAGAGAGTAAAAATAAATTTTAATTGAATTTTATCCATTTTAGATTTTGTTAAGTTTATTTTCCATTGAAAAGTAGTCAAAGAAAGCAGACAAAAGCATTTTCTTGTTTGAAAACATTGTTTTAGCATACCACTTGGGACACTCTTTTTTTCCTGAGTTTCATACTTTTATATATAAAGTGACTATAATAAAATGAAAGCTGTGAACCCTCAAGTGCCAGCTTGAAAATAGTAACAAAACTGACATGAGCATATAAATATATAAACATAATTTATTTACCAACCTTGAGCCTGTCATTTTCCCCAGGGATCCTGTCATTTAAAGGACATTTTCCTGTCTCTTCTTTGTTTTCACAGTTATACAAACAACCAATAAATAAATTTGTAGAAATAAAAATACTACCACATCTCTGGGATTCAGATTCCCAACCAAGTTTACATCTCATAAAACAAAAATGTTCCTAGACTCAGAATTTGGCAGATGACAAGGTGGGAAGAATAATAATAACAAGTCTGGGCTAAACTTTTTCATGGCTTTTATTAAGACAATTTCTAGTTTTATCATCTACTAGCTCTGGGGTCCTACTCAGTTCTTTTCAGTGTATTTACCTAATCTCTAGTCTTATTAATAAAATAACGATGAAGTTTTGGTAGTACAGTCCCCATCTTAAAGGAGAAACTGGGCCTCAAGGAATCTGATCTACATAAGGCAAGAACAGCTAAATCTAATATTCAATGAGGATGTGCTGATCTCTGTGATTGTTGAGATTATTGCTTTGGAATTTCATACAGCCCTATGACTTTCACATTATTCAGTGACATATATAAGCTATAGTTTAAATATTTTCTCATTAGTAACATACTGAAAAATTTTAAAGTGTCTTGAAATTCCAGAGCAGTATTATAACAAGTGAAAAGTAAAAGTATCCTCTTCATAGCCAATTCATTCAGCCTCTCCATTCTGACCTGAGAATTATTGTTAATAGTACGGTTAAAAATATTGTCTTATTTCTTCCCCCAAATGTATATTCTGTTTTCTGTCCATCTACATGTGGGTGCTTAGTCACTCAGTAGTGTCTGACTCTTTGTGAACCCATGGACTGTAGCCCACTAGGCTCCTCTGTCCATGGGATTTTCCAGTCAAGAATACTGGAGTGAGTTGTCATTTCCTCCTCCAGGGGGTCTTCCCAACCCAGGGATTGATATTAATTAATTTTATTAATTAATAATAAATTAAGTTTATTAATTGTCTTAATAAAACTCTTGTCTCCTGTCTCTCCTGTGCTACAGGATTCTTTACTGCTAAGACATTGGGGAAGCCCCTATCCATCTACAGGGTTGACCAAAAAGTTCCTTTGGGTTTTTCTGTAACATCATCAGGAAACTCAATCTTTCCTCATTGCATTGTGATTACAAAATCCTTCCATCTTATCTTTCCTACTTTTCCCAATCCATTACTATTCTTGGCCACTACTGACTTTGAGGAAATGTAAAATGATTTGATAGGGAGGTGACTTGCCAGAGTTCCTCATCCTCCCTATTTAAAAATGGAAGGTGTTTGGCAGAGCGAGTGTGTTTTAAGAAACTTCTCCAAGAAGCAGGTATAGATTAGCCTGAGTAAGAGAAACTAGAGACAGAGAATCAGATCATCACATGTACTAATCCATGTGAGAACTATCAACAGCTTTCATGAGTTGAGTGGATTCCATCCTGAAGATGGGGCTTCCCAGTTGGCTCAGTGGGTAAAGAAACCTCCTGCAATGCAGGAGACCTAGGAAACAGGTTTGACCCTAGAGTTAGGAAGATGCCCTGGAGAAGGAAATGGCAACCCACTCCAGTAGTCTTGCCTGAAAAATTTCGTGGACAGAGGAGCCTGGTGGGCTACAGTCCAAAGGGTCGCAAAGAGTTGGCATGACTGACCGACTAAGCACCACAACCAGCACCGTCCTGAAGATGACATAAACAATGCAAAATAGTATGGCAACAGAATCAAGGCATTGCAATTAATCAGATGTAGGTGTGCAAGAGAAAGGGACACAAAGGCCATCAAAGTATTCTAAAATTTAGGAAATGGACTTTGATAAATATTGTTATCAGATGAGGGAGAAGATCTGGGAAGAATCTATTAAATCTGATCTGCCAAATGAACACACAGTATTATGGGCTCGAATGTATCCCCCAAATTCACATGTTGAAGTTCCTAGCACCTCAGAACATGAGTGCGTATGGAAGCAGGGTCTTCAAGAGATAATTCAGTTGAAATGTGGTCCTTATGATGCGCCCTAATCCAAAAGATTGGTGTCCTTACAAACAGAGGAGATAAGGACACCAACGTGGGGAAGTCTATTTGAAGACACAAGAGATGACAGCTGTCTATAAATCAAAGGGAGAGGCTTCAGAAGAAACCAGCCCTGCTGACATCTTGATCGTGATCTCATACTTCGAGCCTCCAGAACTTTGAGAAATTCAATTTCTGTTGTTCAAGCCACTTCGCCCTAGTCTGTGATACTTTGTTATGGTAACCTTGAAAAACTAACATATCCAGCCAAAACTTCCCAGAGATAGTTAGAATTGGGAGTTAATATTTGGAAGGATTCAGAATAGGAATTTAATCTGGGAAAACTGTGAATGATGATAACAACTGATGCTGAGAAATTCTCTATGGAAACACTGTAACATTTGTTAATGCAAATACTTTAATTTAGAATTCTATAATAATCACTACTACCACCAGTTTATTTTTTTAAATTTCACACCAATCCCTTAGTTAAATGATATCTTTATCACTTCTGAAATCTCAAGGAGAGATTACATTGCTTGCCCAAAGTAGTATCACTGTGTCAGAAACTGAATATAAATCCAGGCATTCTGGCCCCTGACCCACACTCTCAAGCATACTAGAGTACTTCTGTAATATTTACATAGACACTAGCTACTTATTTTGTTCTCTTTGGGTGAATTCTGTAGTTGTCATAATATTGCATATTAATAATACCTCTTTGTGCCTAACAAGAATGTTAAGAAACCTTAATCTATTCACACATTCAGTTAGAAAGAAGCAAGTACTAAATATAAGACCAAGATTAGAATGCAAACACAATATTTTAGTGTATCTTCTTGATGTGTGCAAAATAAATTTCTTAGTGGTATTTGCACTGATGAATACAATATTTCTTACATTAGTTAATCCCTCGACTTTCATCATTTTCCTTTCTTGTCTCCGAGCCCTTTCTTCTCACTTGTATTTGGGGGCATTCATCTTCCACTTATTCTTTAAGTATATATATTAATCAGACTTGAACTTAGCCCTTAAAACTCTTTCTTTAAACACTGCATATTACCTTCTAAGAGCATCTCTTCCCAATAAACTACCTATAGTCCAACCTCTAATGTATCTTGTGTATCATTAACTGATGAAGTTTCTAAATTAAAAATCTTTGCTTGAAGCTCTGTCATTTAGACTGAGATGGCATTTATGCCAATCTCTTGACCAGTGCCATTATTTTTTCCATGATCTAGGTCTCACCTCCCTCTTTTGCCTGACCTATAGCCTCTCCAGCCATCGTGCATGGTCTCTGCTTCTCTCATACTGAAATATAAGTCACAACAGCCACGCTTTCCAATGCCTACATGCATTTTGATGCTTGCTTTGCTCATCTTTCCTCACAATATTTCAAAAGATCTAAACTTCCTATTCTAAATAAAATATTTTTTATACTATCCTCCTATCACTGCCCTCTTCCCATTCAAGAGAAAGCAGTGGATTTTCCGCTGTGGTCTATATCACTGAGGGCATATCTCTATTAAAAGGCTTGCTTTTCTGAATGGGGTTGGCTTTGCTATTATTGTTGTATTATCTTCTACTCCAGACTCAAAGTTTTGAGAGGAGAGAGTCTGTCTTCACTTTTCTGTAGCAAGTACCTAGAAGATGTTCTTGCTTATAGAAGTTGCTTGATAAACATGTATTGCAAGGCCAAACTATGCTGTGTAAATTTCAATTTCTGACTATGTAGTACAATTCTGCTATTCATTTTGTATCAAGAAGAGCCTTTTTAGGCCTGAAAATTAGTAAAATAACTCTACAATATTTTTAAGTATGCTATTACTATAGTAAACAGGCATAAGCAGGGACAAAGTCATAGGCTGGTTTTAAACAGATCAGCTTGTGTTCATGAAATGTGCCAAACTGACAATTCTAGGAATACAAATCTATTCTTGTCAGATTCGTTTTACACTGACAAATGGTTACTGAGAAATTGTAGGGCTTTTTCCCCACCCCTCCCTCTTCTTTTTTTTTCTTTAGGAATCTATAGCCATTGACTTGTGGAGAATAACTTCTGTAGGTTTCAAATTGGAGCTAGCTCCCCATCCCACCAAGATTTGACCTATACTTCCTTTATAGTCCTAAGTACACACAAACTCTGAACTACCTAGGGAGGGGTACATTTTCTTAGCATGCAATCAGTTTCATTTCCATTCACATTCAGGTAAATAATATAATAATTACTTTTGCAATATAATCTTTGTCTTAGAACTAAAAGAAAGTGGTCATGTTTTTGGTCTCTCGAAGATAACCTTAAGGAGTATGCACACTAATGATGGTTTAAATAAAATCCATATAATACAGAAAAAGGTAGTAACTTAAAGACCCAATAACTTTTTGAATCTTAAAATCTAGTGCTAACCAATACAGAGTAGGATTCCTGAGACTCTCGCTGAATTTATCAGGAATTTTAAGAATTATTCAAATTTGCATCATTTAAACCCACAAAGCCTCATAGTTTATCTCCTAATAATATTTTAAAATATCTGTATAAAACTAGTCTCAAAAAATTCTCTATTTCCAGTTCTGTGATGCTGAAAGTGACAAGCCTAGATGCCTAGGGTACTAAAGCAGTCATTAGTTTTGAAATCAAGAATGAGAAGGATGCCAAGTGTATTAGAACATCAAGCAGGTACATCCCAAAGATGTGTGTGTGATTCTGGGCTTTTGGAGTCATTCTAAATCCTCTCCACCTTGGCAGAGTTTTTCAATCCCTGGACTTCAGCAGTGCCATAGGAAAGATGACACATTTTCCCCTAAAAGTAATCACACAGCTCTGGTTGCAGTTCAGTTGGGGTAAAGCTAAACAGTTACTTGCATTATGGCAAACTTAATGTTTACAATAACTATGATTATTTAATATAAATATATATTTAGCTCCATTAGATTATATGTACATATTTTTATTTTATATCTCATTCCATTAAGTGCTAAATTATAAAGTTAGATACTCACAAGAAGATCATAATATGGTGATTTATGCAGTCAGACAGATGTTAGTTTGTGTTTCAGATAAATCAGTTACTTAATACTGCCTATCAGTGTCACATTACAAATTATCAAAATACAAGTTAAAGGAAAATGAACAGAACACTATAGTTTTTTCTAGCAAAAAACAGATGTTATTCCTTTTACAGCATTATAATTATATACTTTTTATTGAAAAATATTTACTACACTGATTTAGTTTTTCTATGCTAATGTAAGCAAAGAAAATATCTTGAAAAATTAGATATCTTGAAAATATCTTTAAATATTTAATATCTTGAATTTAAATAGCTTGAAAAATTAGAGAGTCCATTCTGTATTTCTCTAATGCTATCATTATACATGCTTATATTACCCTACACTTAAGTAAGCTGCTCACCTATGTGGTTCTAAAACATATCAAATTTACTTAAGTTTTAAAGAATGGTCTTTCATCCATTCCTGTCTTCTTTCCAGGTGAAATCAATTCCATTTCTGTGTGGACATCTCAAACTCTTATTCTTCTATATACATAAAAAAGCTAAAATGTTATTTCACTTTTCTGAAAAGCACTCAGTTTCCCCATCTCCCTCACAGGAGGGAGATTACAATTAATTTACTGAAGCAAAAATCAATAATTCTGCAGGATAAATTAGAAAAATAGTTTATGTATATAATCAAGAGAAATGACCCAGACTTTACCTTTCTATGATTTGAAAAATAAAGTCTTTTAATTTTAACAGGTGCATCGATGCTGAGGGTAGGAGATGGAGTAGGGAAATTTACAGTCCACAGAGTTTTTCAATGTACATGAACAGGAAGTAATAAACCTAATTTATCTTCAAAATAGCAAATCGCTTTTGAGCAAATGGTCCACAAGGGTGCAATAAAAACAACAACATTAAAGAATCTTTGACATGGTAAATAATTAAGAGATTGGCCAAGGACTTGATATAAAGTTTCTACTGTCTAATCTACAAATTACTAAGACCCAGGAGTATATCTCTGGATAAGGGAATTTGCTACTCTCTGCTATATTGCTGAAGCAAAGTGCCAACTCTATCACATAGAATTAATGGCTAAGTGTTAACAGCAGATCTAAATTGTAACTAAGAAATAAGATTTCATCTTGAGAAAAATCATGTTCTCTACCATGCGTGACCATGTTAATTGTGTGAAATGAGGAGTGAGGTGTGGTAGTGACGATGATGTGGTGTGTGTGTGTGTGTGTATGCACACGTACATCTGTCTGTGTAAAGACAGCAAGTGTAATTATTTGAGTCACTGGTGAAACCACAGCAAGAAAATTAATGACAATCATGTTCACATGGTTAAAAGAAATCAACCAATAGAGAAAGGGAAAGTATATAGTTCGGAGTCTTCCCCACACCTCTGCCACCCTGATATCCTGTTATTCCTTCCCCAGGAGTAATCACTACTAAGTTTTCTTAAGGATGTCCCCAGCAATATTCTAGACATACATAGATACATCCCCAAAGCAAAACAATGTTTTGAAACTTGTCTTCAATACAGCCAAATATTTTGGTGATTATTATTTTTATCAGTATAAAATCATCTACTTTATATTTTAATTATTGAGTTTAATATAATTTAATAATTTATCTTTGATGGACTTTAAATTGCTTGTGTTTTTCAGTTTTCAATGGAAAATATGAATTATAACTATATCTTTTCAATCTCTGACAATGTAGAGGTGTGTATATCATCAACCCATTTCAACTCAATTAAAGCCCATTTGAAGATGCCTATTGAAACATTATTATCTAATAATTATAATCTGAATATTCAAGTTTGAGATTTTATATTAAAACTTAATATAAACTTTATATTAGGTTATATATCAATTAAATCTCAATTACATATTGAGATTTATATTCAAATTTAATAAAAATCAGTCACCCCTTTAACCTTTATGTGTCTGAAACAATATATGCAAATTGTCAAGAAGTGGATCAGGAAATTCATTCTAATTTTCACAGTATGTGACTGAATAATTGTGACAACAAAGCACTTACATAAACTTAATGTTACTGTGATAATTTCTTACAAATTATATGCAAATAAAAGATTGTTGATGGATTTTTTTATAATTTGAGAGAATAACTTTTAATGATTAAGTACTTTCAGTTTTAATGACAGAGAATCCATAGGATAAGACATGGATAATATTATGAGAGAGTCTCAAAACTCCTAATTTTAAAACACAACATGACAATCAAAAATTTGGTGTTAGACATAAGAATTCTTGACTCTCAGGTGGCAATTCAGTCCACTGAGTTTTTCTAGCAAAAGTCATATTGATGAATAAAATATTGTCTTTGAAAATACATGTCCTCCAACCAGATGAAAGACTTATCTTACTCTTGCTAATCTCTGTAACAATTCACTTTATAAAATTACATAACTTAAAAATTTTATGTGACAGATGTCATACTTAATTTAAAAAATCTTATTCTTTAAGTAAAGAGTAAATAAAGTACATATTAAGTTTTAAAGAAAGAGACATTTAAAATGCTTTTTAATTCTTTACTACCTGACTTCCTTTTGTGGGCAAAAACCTGAGTTTCAGACATGTAAAATGCTTGGTTAAAGACATATGTTCATAGAGAAAGAAAGCAAGGATTGTGAATTCTTGAATACACTTCTCAATATAATCTACTATCAACTTACACTTTTCTATTTTTATTTTGATAAATTTTTCTTTTCTTTTTATTTGTTTTTATTTTGTGAGGCTTATCTGGCTTTAGTTTTTAATTTCCAATTGAGTATGCATCTTATGATGTGGCTCAGCGGTAAAGGATCCACCAGCCAATGCAGGAGACCGGGCCGAGATCCCTGGGTTGGGAAGATCCCCTGGAGGAGGGCATGGCAACCCACTCCAGTTCTCTTGCCTGGAGAATGCAACAGACTGAGGAGCCTGGTGGGCTAGAATCCATGGGGTCACAAAGAGTCAGACACGACTGAGCAACTGAACTGAACTGAAGGAGCCGATAGGGCTTCCCGGGTAGCTCAGCTGGTAAAGAATCGGCCTGCAATGTGGGAGACCTGGGTTTGATCCCTGGGTTGGGAAGATCTCCTGGAGGAGGACATGGCAACCCACTTCAGTGTTCTTGCCTGGAGAATCCACATGGACCAGAGGAGCCTGGTGGGCTCCAGTCCAGGGGTCGCAAAGGGTTGGACACGACTGAGCAACTAAGCACAGTGCAAGGAGACAAGAGCAGGGTCTTTACTGAAGGCCCACCCAGGTTTCAATTCTGCCTCTGCTATTCAGTAGAAGTAGAAGACATATGTTCATAGAGAAAGAAAGCAAGGATTGTGAATTCTTGAATACACAGTAGCTGTGTAACCTACAGGAAGTTGTTTATCCTCTCTGTGTCTTCCTTTTTCTCAAGGAATGGGGATAATAAACACCTGTCACTAAGGGTTGTTGTGAGGATGAAATAAACAAGTTTCACAAGTGAAGCTCGTATAGATAATACACTCAGAACAAGATATTCAACTGGTAAGAACCTATTACCAACTTGTAGAAAGGAATTGAGAAAGTAAGTCAAATAAAAATGCTTTATTATTAAAGGCATTGGGAAGATCTCAAAATTGACAGAACTGTGCTTTGGGACCCATGACAAAGTGAAACACAGGAAGAGGAAACTGTTTTCTACCACTTCAGGAGAGTGACTCATAGGGTCAGGATAGAAAGAGACCATTATCACAGACACCGAAAGCTGCCTGATCATTTCAGAATTGTTAAAGAAGGCACACATGCATGCATGCTAAGTTGCTTCGTCATGTCGGACTCTTTTCAACCACATGGACTGTAGCCTGCCAGGCTTCTCTGACCCTGGGATTCTCCAGGCAAGAACACTGGAGTGGGTTGCCCCGCCCTCCTGCAGGGGATCTTCCTGACCCAGGGATGGAACCTGAGTCTCTTAGGTCTCCTACATTGGCAGGGAGGTTCTTTACCACTAGTACCACCTGGGAAATCTGCAGTTTAGAAAAACAGGGTATCCAAGATCATTGGGCAGATTTTCTTGAGCCAGTGATGCAGTGCTTTATTAGGTATCAGTTCAGTTCAGTTCAGTCACTCAGTCGTGTCCAATTCTTTGCGACCCCATGAATCGCAGCACACCAGGCCTCCCTGTCCAGCACCAACTCCCAGAGTTTACTCAAATTTATGTCCATCGAGTCGGTGATGCCATCCAGCCATCTCATCCTCCGTCGTCCCCTTCTCCCCCTGCCCCCAATCCCTCCCAGCATCAGGGTCTTTTCCAATGAGTCAGCTCTTTGCATGAGGTGGCCAAAGGACTGGAGTTTCAGCTTCAGCATCAGTCCTTCCAATGAACACCCAGGACTGACTGATCTCCTTTAGGATGGACTGGTTGGAGCTCCTTGCAGTCCAAGGGACTCTCAAGAGTCATCTTATTAGGTATATCTTTATTTTATTGTCCTGAAAACTGTTACTGGCAAGATGTTTTCAATTAATTGCCTCATATAAGGAGGTTTGACTATTGACTGCAATGAGTTCTTTTGGATATTCTGAACATAACTAGGGTACAAAGTAGAAATTTTCATTTATTCATTGATATTTATTCTAATTACTGTCTTCACCTAAGCTCTCTCTCTGACATGTTCTTTGACATCTTGGGATTCCTGAATATTTTTCAATATGAAAAGTCTGCTCAAGTTGTAAATTTTGATTTAATTTCCTATGTTATGATCATTTTCTTCTCATCTCCAGGGCCAGCTAAGCCTTGGCCTGAGAACACAAGGAGAGAGTCTTGTCTTTTACCATTCTCTGCCATCGCTTTAAGGTTCAGATTCTCTGGCAGGATGCCAGAAAGAGGAAGAAGCAGGATAACTGCCTTTCAACTGACGGGTGCTAATATACCTTCTGGAGCTGTTGATACCTTCCAAGAGGCAAGCACAGAATTCTTAGGCATGTTACGGGATCCATATGAGCTTTATTTTCAGATGGGATTATGGGAGTTTCTTTAATGACTGGTTTGCTGATGTGGGACGTCAGCTTTGCTTTAAGTATTTCTGACTTTTCTCTTTCACCTCCAATCCTTGAAAGTGCACCACAGAGAATCTTGCTGCTGGATCACTCATCCAAGCATAGTCTGATTGGATAATGGTCAGCACAGCAGTGCAAGGGCAGCTCCCTTCTACGTGTCCACCGGCTTGCCCAACGGTGGAAGCACAGGCTCTCATTATAGACTCTTCTCTCTGCTCCACCACTTCTTTCTATTTCTCTAGAAATTATAGTTAAACCAATTAACAGAGACAAGTAAATTGGTTAAAAATTATCGATTCAACAAGGAGAATGAGATGTTTCCTTCCCTTCTTGCAGACCATGTAATTTTTTATCACAAATGATTCTTTAACTGAGGCTTTCTTAACTTGATTTGAATATTCTTTTCCCATAAATGCTGCACCCCTGATGATTCTTCTCCCAGCTAATTCTATGGTAATTGATGTTTTACTACATAAACTGGGGAGAAAGATGTTAAGATGATAGCGGGGTAATAGGGCCATTTAAGCCACTTCTTAGTAGCTACAAGGGAAATACTTGCCTCAAAGAACAAATTCCTTGAACAATGGATGCTTTTTAAGAATTCAGGGAAATGCTATTATTAACTTTTCAACCTTGGAACTCTAACCCAAATAGAGACAATAGGAAAAACTTCATTCAACATGCTAATGAAATATCATTGTTTTAAATTATTTGTTTCTTATGTTCCCCAAGCTAAGTGACAATCCAAATGCCTTCATAAATTCAGTTTCTTGTGTTATATTCTTTAAATGCTGTTTTCTATGATTCTATCATCAAAAATACAATTAAAAGGTGATTACTACTTAGGTTACTTACTTTCCTAACAATAATAGACGGTATTCTTTTCATTACTAGGTCTGTACTTTTCCTACATGGTCCTAATATATTTATTATTCATTCTAATACTATTCTGGAAAGCAAATTTCAGGAGCAGTTAATAGTTTAAGAAGTTTTTGTTTTAGTATGAAATTTGTACCTGTGAGTATGTGCTGAATCTATTAGATTTTTCCAATAATGCTGATCACAAGCAAGTGCCACTTTCTCAATTATCTTAACAGTAAATTGTCTGCAAATTAACTGGTCACAGCTTTTACTTGGTTTGAAATTTTGTAAACAGCTCTGATTCTAAAGTTTAAGGGTCAGTAATTATTCAGATGTAAATCCATTTCATTGACATAGCAGAAAAAAGAAACAAATTGTAATTGATGCCTATGTATTTTAACTTTTCTCTATGCCCTTTGTTAGCTCTTTAAGTATTTCCTTACCTATAAAAATTACTTCTGAACAGTTACATGTAAGTTTTGTGGATATGTCCTTCCTCTCTCCACAATGTTTGTGTGTGTGTGTGTGTGTACACATATATTGGGCTTTCCAGTGGCATAGTGGTAAAGAATCTGCTTGCCAGTTCAGGAGATGCAAAAGATATGGGTTTAATCCCTGGGTCAGGAAGATCCCTCTGAGTAGGGAATGGGAATTCACTCCAGCATTTTTGCCTGGAAAATTCCATAGACAGAGGAGGCTGGAGCGCTACAGTTCCTGGGGTTGCAAAGAGTCAGACATGACTGAGCACATATACATACATGTGTGTGTGTGTGCACATATATATGTGTGTGTGTGTGTGTGTGTGTGTATATATATATATGTATATATATATGAAATATTTAGCTCTTTGTGGGGAGGGAGCAAATTAGCCAAGATGGCGTGTTCAGGCTCCGTCTCCCCACAGTTTGCAAATAATGACTATGTAACAGCTGAGATCAGAGCACTGCACGTGCAAGTCGCAAGGTTTATGTAATAGCTGAGATCATGTATAGCGCCCATGTATGTGCATGGTGTCACGAGTTACTGGCTCGGTCACAGGTTGTATGCAATATGTGCATGCGAGCTCTGCCTAGAAATCGGTGGCATTCCTGCTGCGTCACGGCTGTCTGTTGGGTCAGTCAGAGAGGAGAGAAGAAACGTGTCTGTTGCTCCTACGGCTCCTCCAGTCTCCTTCTAGCCACTTAGCTCGTGCCTTGCCTATCCTGGGTTTAGCGAACAGTGAGGACAGTGAGATACAGCAAGACAACTGACTTCACAAACAGAATGAAGAGCAATACAGCCGGTGTAGCTGGCAGATACCCAGCCGGTTGGGGAGCCTGAGACCCACTGGGTGGAGGAAGCCGGGGGGCCCCAGAGAGCATGAGGCTCTGTGCAGCTGCGATCCTCTCGGTCTGGGCTCCAAGACTGGGAAGCGGTGGATGGTTCACCCGATAGCACTGAGAAGGCATTACAGGTGGTGAGTTCCTCTTTGCCGAACAAGGCAGCCCGGACTGCCGCTGGCGCTGTGAGGTGGATTTTACTGACTGCCCTGAAGGTGAATGTGGACTGACCCTCTGTGATGCTGTGCTGGTGTGCAATGTGGAGATATACTTGGAAGAACTAGATAAAGGTATTGGTGTTAGAGCAAGGACCCTGGGGCCTTGAAAAACCCAGCATCTCTGAGGCGGAAAGTGACGGTGATGATGAGAGTTATGAGACTGCCGGTCCCTGCTTGGCAGCAAGGTCTGTTGTACAGCAGAAAGTGAAATATGCGCAGCTATGGCCTATGGGGATAATCCTCAGGGGGCCCTCAATGTGACTGAGTTCACGTCTTACCAACCCTATATTCTGGCAGAGTAGGTTAATTTGGGTACACAATTTTGGCAAAAGCAAGGGATACCCTAGGCAGCATGGCCTTTACGACTCTGGGGCACGGGGGTGGGCCTGGTGCCTGTGGGGGGCTTTTGGGTTCTTACTGAGAGGAGCAAGGGATGGCAGGTGAGACACATTTTGAAAGTGTGAAGACCCCGAAGGGGGCCTGAGCCAGCAGCGGTCCTATCAGGGTTCGGTTCAGTTCATTTCAGTCGCTCAGTCGTGTCCGATTCTTTGTGACCCCATGGACTGCAGCACACCAGGCCTCCCAGTCCATCACCAACACCTGGAGTTTATTCAAACCCATGTCCATTGAGTCGGTGATGCCACCCAACCATCTCATCCTCTGTCATCCCCTTCTCCTCCCTCCTTCAATCTTTCCCAGCATCCGGGTCTTTTCAAGTGAGTCAGCTCTTTGCATCAGGTGGCCAAAGTATTGGAGTTTCAGCTTCAACATTAGTCCTTCCAATGAATATTCAGGAATGATTTCCTTTAGGATGGACTGGTTGGATCTCCTTGCAGTCCAAGGGACGCTGAAGAGTCTTCAACATCACAGTTCAAAAGCATCAATTCTTCAATGCTCAGCTTTCTTTATAGTTCAACTCTCACATCCATACATGACTACTGGAAGAACCATAGCCTTGACTAGACAGACCTTTGTTGGCAAAGTAATGCTTTTTAATATGCTGTCGAGGTTGGTCATAACTTTCCTATCTGGGTTGCTACTGCTAAGTCACTTCAGTCGTGTCCGACTCTGTTCGACCCCATCCCTGGGATTCTCCAGGCAAGAACACTGGAGTGGGTTGCCATTTCCTTCTCCAATGCATAAAAGTGAAAAGTGAAAGTGAAGTCGCTAAGTCATGTCTGACTCTTTGCGACCCCATGGACTGCAGCCTACCAGGCTCCTCCGTCCATGGGATTTTCCAGGCAAGAGTACTGGAGTGGGGTGCGATTGCCTTCTCCGTCCTATCTGGGTTACACAGATGCAAATGTGGGCTGATTTGTGTGGAAGTGTACTGTAAAAGTGATGCAGACTTAGTAGAACATTGTACTATAGAGACTGTGTCCTCAGATTTAGAAAAGTGTAATCATGTGGGTGGACTATGAATGCCACAAAAGATCACCTTCTTGAAGCAATGGGCCTGGCACCTGTGTGGGGTTGTATGGATCCTTAATAAAAATTCCACAGGAGTAGAGTTGCCCTTGCGGAGGCATTTCTGCAATCTCACAAGGACAGAGTGTGGACTGGACTTAGCGATGAAAGATAATGGCACTCCACATGCGGTGCGTGGCTCCTCTAGCCCCATGAGGTCAAAGATGGCAACATGAGTTCCAGGTGACACCTGGTGTTGGATTTTACTATGTATTAGGGATGTAAGGCTATGGTTTTTCCAGTGGTCATGTATGGATGTGAGAGTTGGACTGTGAAGAAGGATGAGTGCTGAAAAATTGATGGTTTTGAACTGTGGTGTTGGAGAAGACTCTTGAGAGTCCCTTGGACTGCAAGGAGATCCAACCAGTCCACCCTAAAGGAGATCAGTCCTGGGTGTTCATTGCAAGGACTGATGCTGAAGCTGAAACTCCAATACTTTGGCCACATGATGTGAAGACTTGACTCATTGGGAAAGACCCTGATGCTGGGAGGGACTGGGGGCAGGAGGAGAAGGGGACGACAGAGGATGAGATGGCTGGATGGCATCACCGACTCGATGGACGTGAGTTTAAGTAAACTCTGGGAGTTGGTGATGGACAGGGAGGCCTGGCGTGCTGCGATTCATGGGGTCGCAAAGAGTCAGACGCAACTGAGCGACTGAACTGAACTGAACCTCCATCTTGTCCCTCCAGTTAATTCTGAGAAATGTGCTCTTTCCAAAATTCCCCAGTAAGATTATGCTCAGGTACATATAGTGGTAACTTGCTTAATAACAATTTCTTCTCCCATATTCACTGACTACATTCCCTTACTGTGCTACAACTGCTTTCTTCTATTGTAAACATGTAATCACCTCCCAAATAAGCTATATAAACTACCTGAACTGAAATTTTCTCCAAGTCTTCTTTTGGAAGAAACCAAACTAAGATATTGTTACTAAAGAGTTAACATATAAGAATAGGGATATGCCATAAAACATTGCCCTAAACATTTTTTAAATGCCCTAAAACATTTTTTAAAACCAGTAAAACCAATCATTTAATGTATTTAAAACACAAAAATGCATAAGGGAATTATAAAATATTAAGAAAATATACACTTATGAAAACATAGATGTTAAACACATTTATTAACACATAAAATGTTAAACACAAACATTCTAATGTTAGTAAAATTAATGAAGAATTCTTCAAAAATAAACCATGAAAAAGAAATTCAATCATTTAAACAAATTGTTTAAAGATTTAAAGAATAAAAAAATCAAGTAATAATAGTTAATTTTAAAACATATTTTAAAAACCAGTCAAGAAAATAAACTCTATTAATGGTGTCATCTTCCAGTTCAGAGTGTATCTTTGTGCAATAAAATCACCATTTACTCTAATCCCTCTTTCTAACTGTACTTTTTTTTTTTTTATCAACTTATTTTCAATCAATCCCATCTCTTGGTTGGTAACTTTGAGATGCTCATTTTAAATAATTTTCATTTTTAGTAGGAACTGTGATTTTTTTGTTCTTGTGATTTATTTTTAAATATAGTATTGTGTGCTTTTTTTTCATTTTACAAAACATATTTTACAATCTTAAGTTTGGTACCATCATGGTTCTTTCTACTTGTTAAGTAAATCTGTGTCTAGAATAGGAATTATTCTTGCAATAGAAGCTGCATCAGTTAAGTTTTCACCAGGAGAAAGAAAGCTACTCTTGATAGTCCAAATGGAATGTTCAAAATAGGGAAATGCAAGGATTCTTTGGAAAGGGCTGAGAAAGTAAGCTGAGGGACATAACTGTTAGATTCTGGTGATTCAAGGGACCTGTGCCAAATCAACGATCTCAAGGAGAGGGAGTGCCACCAATTTTTACTGCTTGCAACACAGAAGTAAGAGGCTCTGTGGAGATGGTCTGTCAATAAATCTGCCTACAACTGGCCTATTTTATCTTTCAAATTCTTCACGTGTTTTTCTTTTATGGATTCTAACTGGAACCATATAGGGGAAAGGAATCCTAATAAACATCCTTCAGGTGTTACTCTACAATGCTCAGACAGCTGTGAAACAAAGCATAATAATGTTGATTTGACCACAGATAAGGTAAGACAGTGCTTTATAGATCATCATTTTATTCATCCTCTTGAGCTTGTGGAATTACTGAAGTTTTCTAAATAAATGTACGTTTTCTCAACCTGAAACTTTATTACAGCATAGTACTTTCTAGGTGTCCCTTAAGATATAAATGTTTTAGGTTTTAGATTATATATTTGTTTCACCCTAATAAAAAATATATATATATATTTTGTACTAGAACAGACCATGACATACTGCAAATTTAAATACTAAACTGAGAAAACAAGCAGTGCAGCTGCTAGTAGTGATTAGTTTAGTCTGGAAGGGTGAGGGAAAATTTCTTGGAGGAAGTGACATTTACACTAGACTTCAAAGACAGAAAGGATTTGCAGACAGAGACAGAAAGAAGAGGCATTTAAGGTGCATCAAACTGAATGAACAAGGCAAAATCCTGTAAGTGTTCTTAATGCTGCTGCTAAAATAATCTCCCAGAAGTGTCATTCTAGTCATGTCATTCTGTGACATTAAAAATATTAAATAGTTTCTCATGTCCCAACACATTCCTTAAACACTCTTCACCAAATATGAGACAATGCAGACCCAGCCGACCTTTCCATTGTCAGTCCTCATTAATATCCTACACAAAAACTCTGTTTTTGCCAGGCCAAATCAACCCTTACATATAGAGTAAGCCTCAGTCTCACTCCACACCCTTGTTGTTCTTGCTGGGCTCTCTCTGTCCACAACTTCTACAGCTCACCCCCTACTGTACATTACACATAACACAACCTTGAGCTTCTCAGTCTACTGCAAATGTCCACGAAGTCTGCCTCTTCCCTTCCCCACTCTATATTCTTCTCTGTTTTTAACTCCTCTTTTGTGTTTTGAGAATGCTATTCATTCTGAATTTGATTAGGTGCATGTGTAACTATATCTTACCCCAGCCATGAGCTCATATGATATGTGATGAAAAGATCATGTATCACTCATCTTTGCACTCCCTACCTACCTCAGCATACAACATCTAAGAAAGGGTCTTGTATGAAACAGCATCTCAGAAAATATCTCTTGAACTGAAATATGTTATCATAAAAGGAGTCAGTAGTTTCATTACCTTCCTGAAGGAAAGAAATAGGATATAGTAAGAGTGGGAGGTCTTTATGAGATTTAATGATGTATCTCTACAGAATTTATTACTGTAATAGCTTCTAAGTATCCAGGGAATACAAAAAATGATTTTAAAAACATACGTAAAATATGAACATACTTTTAACATATTTGGACCATGAATTAAGAAATAGTTAAGTGCAATTTTTACATTAGTACAAATTGGTATTTCCTTTCTCTCTTTTAAATCTTCCAAGTATAAATTAAAGGGTAATTCCACCTTTGTAGGAAAGATGCAATATTTCTAGAGCATCTACTAAGGAAAGACGAATTATTCTACTGGTGATGTTTCTGTTCTATTTAGTCTCATGACTCTCCAAATTCTTTTTCCCATGAAACACAATTTCCTTGCACCTTAATTACTATAAGAGGAATAAAGCTACTGTTCCAATTCATTCATGGCATCTACCGTCTATCTCCCATTAATGTAATTCCTATAATTTGGTAATCAAACAAGAAACAAATTTTGAATAAACATCAGATCACTGGAACGTTTAATAGTAGATGAATGTAAAAAAAAAAAAAAAAGACACTTAGAGTCCATTTCCATTCCTTCATATTGGCTTTAATAGTTAGATATCCATTCATTAATTCTGGAGCAATTATGTAGTTATCCTATCATGTATGAGACACTGGACTAGATGTAAGGGAGAGTAACATGACAGTTATTAAAAGAGAAAACAGCATTCTCAGGTAACTGAGACAGCATGGTGATCTTGTCCAATGAAGACAGCACTATGGTGCTGTAGCACCAGCAGGCACAGGCTTAAACTATTTTTCAATATTTCTCCTTTAGTGGGGATGAATTTCTAAATCATCTTCATGTTCTCTCCCTGTAACTGATGGATGGTATTTTCAGAAATAATGGTCTATCTTTGCATAAAAATAAAGTTTGCGTACATGAAACAAAATATCACTATCAGTATTACATTAGCCCAGTGGCCTAATAAATACTGCCTAAAGAGAGATGCTTATCAGAAATGGATCTCACCATCCTATGCTTTCTCATATATGAAGAATGTTAGAGGAATTTGTCAAAAATTAGAAACGATAACTAATTATTATCAATTTATAACTCAGGTAGCCATTTAATGTGTTTTAGATTGAACTGACTATACTCTGTTCTGGCAATATATGGTCAAGGCTATTTGGCTTTATTCTTTAAATAGCTTCATTCTCTCCTTCACAACTCACTATATCATCTACCAGCTTTTCTTGAGAGATTTTTGAAAGTGATTTACACTATATTTTAAAAAAATGATTTTGCATAAAGGGTATATGAAGGCCAAAATATGTAAATAGATATAAAACATCAATTCTTATTGAACACTATCAGGTAAGACAATAATTTATCCTCTGACAAGGAGAATGAAAGTTCACCTAAAAATCCATATAGATTACTTGAAGTGAGCTCAAAATGCAAATACAACCAGCAAATTGTAAGTAGACATGAAATAACTGTTTAGTCAATCAAAAGGAAAGCTTGTAAAGAAAGTACTGCTCAAGTGCTAGCAGTGAGACTATTTGAAGTAAATAGAATATTATTTTAAAAGGGATTAAACTGTTATTTTTTAAGGTTTTACCTTTACAATAAAAGAATCATTTTAAATGAACTGCTGGATGTGAGGCATTGAGGTAGACAGAGGGTCCCAAGTAAAAAGGTTTTGCCTCAACAAGCTTCCAGTTTTGTTATGTATACAAGACACAATATGCTTGCTATACTACCGTAAGGAGAGAAAGCCAATTGAAAGACATTGATAACAAGTGTCTCATTTATTACAAAATGTCAGTTCAGAAGCTTACCATGAAATTTCCCCTTTGACTTTTCTTTGAAAGTGAAAGTGTTAGCTGCTCAATCATGACTGACGCTTTGAGACCCCATGAACTGTGGCCCACAGGACTCCTCCATCCATGGAATTTTCCAGGCAAGAATACTGGAGTGGGTTGCCATTTCCTTCTCCAGGAGATCTTTCTGACCCAGGGATCGAACCCAGGCGTCCCGCATTGCAGGCAGACTCTTTACCGTCTCAGCAATCAGGGAAGACTCTGACTTTTATTTAGTTCTTAATTTAATATAGTGATATACACTTTTGTCTTTTGACCATCCTATTTAACAATTGAAGGCAGAATATCAACCTCTCACCCTTAATTTGTAAGTCTGAGTGAATACTGTGTCATTCATTCTTTATTAACCTTTATCTAACCCTATTTTTAAAATGAGAACTCCAGTTATATAAATTAATGTTTACTAGAAACTAAGCTTTGGATGATTATACAGAGTAATAAAATATGCATCACAACTTCACTTTATAAATCAGATACTACACATATATAAGTAACAACAAATATATCTATAGCACATAGCTTTTATCTTTTTTCTTTCTCAGCAAACATCCCATCTCTCCACCACTCCTTTTTAGGTAAAAATAATCCAGATTTATTTTGTGCAACTATCTTCCCCCTTTTTATAATCCATATAATGTTTGTGGGGCTGATCTGTAAGGACAGGGGTCTCCATTCTCTTATTCACAGTGATTTATCTGACTCTAAACAGGCCGATGTGGAAATAAATTTTGTTGGAACTTTTGTTGAAGTAATTGAAAAGAATGCTATCTTCTAAATAATTTAAGCTTAGAGAGACAGGTAGGTGTCTATGCCATTCCATTGGATATCAAATGACTGAGAATCAAGTCACGTCAGTCAAGCCTGACTCTTTGCGACCCCATGGACTGTAGCCCATCAGTCAGGCTCCTCTGTCCATGGCATTCTCCAGGGAAGAATACTGGAGTGGGTTGTTATGCCTTTCTCCCATTCAAAGAAACAGAAAACTAAATCAAAGACAGACAGAATTCCTCAACTACATACTCTTTGAGGCCTTGGATTCAGTTGAGCCCAACATCACTGCTGCTCTTTGAACTTCTCTCTTGCTGGGACCAACACTCTGCCCTTTCTTTGTCGTATAAACTATCCTAAGTGAGATTTTTATTGCCTGTAGCTGAAAGAACTCTACCATAATTCTAATCAGCAATAGGTACTAAGAATACTTTAACTCAAAGAAGTGATCACTTCACTAGAGAAAGATTATTAGGTAAGGCTTGACCAAGTGGAGTATTAATAGAAATAACATTTGAACAGGATCTTAAAAAAATGAAAAAAAAAATAACATATATCAGTAAAATCTATATATGTATCATTAAATATACATATTAATATATATATATTAAAATATATTATATATATATATATATAACACTGGGGCTTCCCCGGTGGCTCAGCAGTAAAGAATCTGCCTGCAATTCAGGGATGCAGGAGATGCAGGTTTGATCCCTGGGTGGGGAAGATCCCTGCAGGAGGAAATGGCAACACATTCCAGTGTTCTTGCTGGAAAATTCCATGGACAAAGAAACTTGGTGGGCATCCACAGGGTTGCAAAGAGCTGGACACTATTGAGCATGCATATATAATATTATATAAAAATAAAATATAAAATCAGTAAAAATAAATATTTCATATATATATATGTATATATATATAAAATTCGTATATAGTAAGGGAGGTGATTCCAACATGAAAGGAGTCAAGAAGTATGGGGAGTGTTTAACAGAATGGTAAGTAGTTCTGACGGGACAAGGCAGAGATAACTTAAAGAATAATGGGAGTTAAAACTCTATGACTGGATCGGACTTGGGTCACAGTGGAGGTGTATATTTGGGGAACTGCTAAAAAAATTTTAAAAGAGCATAAGGTATATGTATGTTCATTTGGCATTTGGTTTTCTTAGTCTTTCAATAAAAAGGTGAAACAAAACACCAAGAGGGGAAAATCGATTAACAAGTTAGCAGAGATCATGTGTATAACCTTTCCAGGGAAGAAGCCTTTTCATTGAATAATCAATACTATAACATCTGTTCCCAAATCTAAGAACACAATCAAATCCAGATTGCCATCTCTGGTAATTAGTATTCTACTAAAAACAAAGCTTAGAGAAGTTGGATCAGCATCTATTCTTGAAGCATCTTTTCACTGAAAGAGTGACTGATATTTTCCCACAGCTCAAGTAAATGTACAGAAGGCATTAAAAAGTGTCTCAAAATGAACCAGTTGAAAATTCAATCTCTAAATCTTCCCCAGGAAAGAAAAGTAGAATTTCCTACTTTGTTGATTAATACAGAATAAATCGTGTTTTTTCTTTCTTTTTTTTTTTTTTTTTTAGTGTTTTGAAATAATCATTTCTCATGATCTATTTGGACCACAACCATTTTTCCCACTATGTATTCAGAAGAGAACCAAAGGCCGCCTTCTCTCTAGTCATAGTGCTTGGCTTTAATTTCATTAAAACAAATTGATTGCAAGCTCATTTACATTTAAGGCAGCAGGGTGTTGTAAATTTTCTTTTAACGGGCTGGAATACATGATCCAAAAAAATTAAGGAGAAAAAGTCTCCTGCTGTTTCAAATATACAGTTATTAACTTAACTTACTGAATCCCACATGATAATGAAAAGTTATGTAAATGAACCAGGATTTCCACATTTCCAGGAACTAAGCAACAGAAATAAGATTTGTTTAATTAGTGCCTTGGTCGGGGAGAAAAGTACAACAGAACACTTTTAAAAAGATTCATTGTGTAAGTGCCTGTACTGAATTAGGTGTAAACTACCCAACTGTGTGTACTTGTGAAGTATTTCAGATAAAATGAGTCAGATTTTATCCATCATGTTAGAAAAATCAGTTAGCTCTTTAGGAAATAGCAGAAGATAATAACGTTCAAAAGCTGAGTGAACAGCAGTGCCCAGAGAGAAAATGTTGTCAATATTTCTAGTTCCTTAAAGAAAATCATACCATAGAACCATGACATTCAGTTCCATATTTGCTGATAAATGTTTTATGATATTTTCCTCTAGACATACTGTGGGCAGTGATAAGCATACTGGGAAGATGATTTTATATGTCTAAGCTTTTATAATTTTCAGGATAATTCACTTATTGTAAGGATAACTAATGAAGAAATAATACATTTTAGTCATAAATAGTATGATGTCCTTTTATATAACCTGTGCAAAAAATAAAAAAGGATTAACTAGTATTTACCTGCCTAAATGAAATCCTCTAAATAGAACATAGAGCAATATAAACAGCATTATTCCCCAAATAATAAGCAAAATTTAAGCAGTAAATATTTATTGACCATACAATTCCTGCTTTCATATTATTAATATATATTATTCATTATTCTTGAAATGAAAAAATGTTATTATTTGAGCCTTTATTTGATGATTTTGGCACTTTTATTCTAAACTTGCAAATAGTTACCCTTTGTTATAGCTTTTTTTTTTTTTTGTAGCTAGCTTACAATTTTTAATCAAAATCTCTTAATATTAAGGACACTGGTTTTGCTTCTTTGATTGTTTGGCTCTAATATTTAAGCTATCTTTTGATTCCAGGCTTATTACACATCATGCTCTGTCTGACTGGTCTGCTCTTTTTGTTCTTTCTATTCAACTTAAAGACCTTAACTTAAATGCAGTTTTTTTGGGTAGTCCTTCAATATTGGTCATGATTGAGCCATGGTTCTGTGTGTCCATCACAGAAACCTGTACCTATGCTTATCACAGCCCTTGCACTATGATAAATGTCTTGAGTTGTAATTGACATATAATACTGTGTAAGTTTAATTTATACAATATATTGGTTTAGTACATTTATATATTTCAATTAATGTTTTTAGATTATCTGATCTCTCCTATAGATTCTGCTCCATATAGGTAGATAATATATCTTGTCTGGCACCTGTATTTCTTTGGGTTAGCACAGTGCCTTGCACAAATAGGCATTCAAATGTTTACTGAATTTACTAGAGGAAATTTTAAAGGAAAGTTTTAGGGAAGGCCTCCCCCTGGTGGCTCAGTGGTAAAGAATCCACCTGCCAATGCAGGAGACAGGTTCGATCCCTGATCTGGGAAGATCCCAGCACAGAGAAAAATAAATAACTTTTAAGAATTAAAAAAAGTTAAGGAAAAATATTTCTAAGTATAGTTAGATGCTTACATTTCTCTAATATTAAGTTTTTATTATTTAACTGATCACTGTACTTAGTATTTTCTTCAGTGGAGTCACTATTTTTTAAATTGATAAACTCAAAGGCTCAGGAAAGTGTTTTTTGATCCTTGAGTGTTCCCTGTTTGTCTACACAATGAGAAATCAATGTGAAGAGGGCTAGCTTTCCACTGCTTGGCTTCTCCATGCCCCCAATTTGATATGTTATATATAGCTTTCCTGGGATTTCTGCTGGTACTAACTGCTGGGCCATCAGTCTTTAAAACTAGGCATGTAGTTAACTATATTAAGCATGACTTTATTTATTCATTATATGTTTTTTGATGGTAAAAACTTAAAATAAGGGAGGTTTAAAATCCTTCTAAGTCATTAACTCATCACACAGAGAGTAAGATATTTCTCAAATTTCAAAAGAAGAGCGTAAGATTTTTGCAGTGTTAAAATATTGTATACATGCAAATCATGTATATGTTTACTTTCATTTAATTATAAACTATTAAGGAATTTTAAAATGCATATTTTGAAATAGAGACATAATTACAAAATACTATAAAAGAGATTGTAGCACTAGTTATAGATCAGATAAACAAAGAGCATAAAGAGTTGGAATGATAATACTTAGCCTTCAGGACAGATCTAATGTTTAACAGTGGTGTGGTTCTAAAGCTAAATAAATCTTCTCAGCCATTAACCAATATTATCTTGCAGATTCACTTTCAACATTTGCAAAAAGATTGTGAATATTTATGTACAAATGCACAATAATTATAGATTAAATTTTCTCAGTTCCCTGAGCTAATCTAACTGTATTTATTTTTTACAGGTTTTTTAAAACTGAAAGAATATATGTATATATTTTAAACTATAAAACTCAATCTAATGAAAGACAAATTCATTTCTTGACCATTTTAGGTCAACTTCACAGAATTTAGAAACTAAAATTAAAATATTTTACTTATTGAGTTATTTAAATTTCATTCTGATACAAAGAAGTATAATAACAAAGAAAATATTTTATCATTAAAAAACCTTCAGTTCGAAAAGATGAGAAAGCTCTTAAGATAGATGGTGACGACTGTTGCATGGCATTGTGAATGTGCTTGATATCACTGAATTTTACACTAAAAAATGGTAAATTGGTGAATGGTTGCTTATTTAACCACAATTTCAAAGCGCTGCAAAAAAACCAAATACAATTTTTCATTACTTATCATGATGGTTAATTTCTTACTTATTCAGAAATAAAACTACCTTTTACTTTTATACCTGTAAAATTTAAGTTTTACAGATGAAACACATTTTTATATTTCTGTGATACATTTAGAATCTCTAATGGGCTATACTTATTTACTACTAGCAATATGTTAGGATCTATAAAAGTATTTTAAAATCTAAATAGTCTTGTGATTTTTTTTTACTTTGATCAAGAAAAAAGCTCTGCCCTTAAGATTTTTGGTAGGGTCAGTTTTTATCACAAGTGGGACAAGTGGAGTAATGTCATGGCAAACATTCTACCCATATTCTGTACTTGTTTGCTTTTCCATTTTTTGTTATTAATATAGACTATTCTATGAGTTCATGAGTCATAACTAAAATATACATTTAAAAAAATTGGATAATCTAGTTGCCATTTAGAATGCACAGTAAGTTAGATTCATTATTTCAGACTCTGACATCATGCACTAAGGTACAGTTAACCAACTAATTCGTGATCCAAAACCAGATATTCAAGAGTGAAAAGAAAAGCTATTAACAACTTTCCTCTATAACACATATAAACAAGAATATACGGGGTCGCCTTATTTACGAGACATATTTTAATAGAACTGATAACACTCACTTTAGTTTCAGTCACTAAACTTTAGTTTTAGTCATTTAGTTTTCCTTAGTAAATCTCTGATTGAAAAGTAATAGCATGTTTTGATTGAAATTGTATGCTGAAGACATAGCTTCCTAGGTGGCTCAGTGGTAAAGAATCTGCCTGCCAATGCAGGAGACATGGGTTCAGTCCCTGGGTCAGGAAAATCCCGTGGAGGATGAAATGGCAAGCCACTCCAGTGTTCTTCCCTGGAGAATTCCATGGTCAGAGGAGCCTGGTGGGCTATAGTCCATGGGGTCACAAAGAGTTGGACAGGACTTAGAGACTGAGCATGAACACATATATATGAGCTGCAGATAGAGATTTAAAAAATATTACCCCAGGAAATTCCCTGGCAATCCAGTGGTTGGGACTCCATGCTTCCACTCCAGGGGACATGGGTTGGATTCCTGGTCAAGGAACTAAGTCCCGACATGCCACATAGTGTGGCCAAAAAAATTAAGAAAAAATCCATTTCCTCTTCTGATGACAAAGAACTGTTAAATATATTATAATATCTGCTTCTATCAAGATTACAGAGCAGATGAATATTAGACTCATGAAAAAGTGAGTGAAGAATCAAAAAGGTCAATATATTTGTCAAATGATTGATTGGCACATGAAGTCATTGCTCAGAAGTTCAAAGAAATGAAACCAATTCCACCCATCATTCCCCTACATTCAATTAGTTTACAATATAACAATTTCATGGAGATTATTGAATTAGCAACTCTTGTTATTCTAAATTGGACTCTGTTGAGTTTAGGTTATTGTGTGATACTATATTAAATGTTATAATTACAGATAAATATGATGTGGACTTCTGTCGTTGAGTAAATTGTTTTCTAGCATAGAACACAGAAACGTTAGCCAATAATGAACAAAGCAAGTGATAAATTTCTGCAGTTAAACTATGTATAGGGCACTAAAGAGGAACTGTTAGATTTGCCTTTTCTTTCTGTCCTGATATTCATTTTACGAAACTGACTAGTCCCAGTGCTTTCATTTTACAAATTTATTTATTCATATATTCTTTGGCTTGTCTTCATGAGTTAATAGTTAATGAATAAATTCAGAGAATGATACATTAATATTAGTACAGCTCAGCATATCAGGAAAAAGTTTCCTAGAGCTATCAGGATCCTAGGTCTATTTCCTAGGCTTTCAATGAAGAAAATAAGAGAGTTAAAATACATTTTCAAGGATAATTTAACAATAATCTTTACTGAAATTTATTTTCCAATTTTCCATCTATTCATGGAACTCAGCTTTATGGAAATTTCTTGAGTCCTCATGGAGGCAATGCATAAAGTATATATGTTTTGTAAGTCTAAAATCTTATAAAGAACAGCTATACCAAATATTAATTGAAAATATATAATCATCCTGTTTAGAATTACACTTTATATTATCTGTTCCATTTTTATGGCCTGATTCCAAAAACCGAGAGATGATCATATTTAAATGGAAAAACAAATAATGGATGAAAATACTTGACATAGGTACTGAGCATTTATATAAAAAGCAAGAACATAAAGATCTAATGCTTATATGAAAACTTGGAGTTACATCTAGTTAATATATTTGTATAAAAGTAAATTATATAAAATTATAGGAAAATTGTCTCACTTAAATTCATGTAAGAAGTTTGCTTCAACCAACAAAAAATAGTGTTTCAAGTATATGTAATTTTATTGCTGGTCTTCTGAAACTATAAATTACTTGCTATGTAACTATAATAGATTTTTATAATCATTTTATAGTTATACGGTGTAGAAAACAAAATTCAGGCAACATTTTTTACTCCATTTCAACATTTTAAGCAAAATCTGGAGAGTTAAATGAAACCTGAAGCTTTACAATTAAGCAAACATAAAGCAAAAATTTACTTAGTTTCAGCCCTCCAACTTCTTTTTTTCCAATTCTTTTTTTCCTTCAATATTATGTTGGTTGTTCTAGGTATGTTTTACTTTAATATTTGATGTTACAATCAAAGGACATTTTTGATCTTTTTTGTTACCGATCCTCAACATTACTTTTCTTTCTGTTCCTTTGTCAATTATCCTTATTTCTTGGTTCTTGTCTGCCTGATTTTATTCTTGCTTTACTTTTAGTGATTGCAATTGGCCTTCTGCTCTTCTTGTTGATGGCATCTGTGAACATCACAGCTCTGGACTAATGACCTTAACCCAAACTCTGGATTTATTTGCTATTCAGCTTTCAAACTTCCTAGAGGCTAGTCAGCTCTGATACCTTCCATTTCCTTGGATTCCAAATTTCTAACATCAGTCTTTGTCTTGTCCCTGAGACTAGTGCTCTCAGTTTATCCACTCCCCTTTTTAGCAATCAAGTGTTTACTCATGTGTCAACCTCTTCTCAGCATTACTATCTCCAAGACAAGAATTCTGTCTTATGCAGTTTGAAATTCTGTTGTCTTGGCAGAGTACCTGTCAACTAACAGATGATAGTTGCTAAATAAAATAAAATTAAGATTGGCTGATTGAATGCATGGGATTCAAAACTGTGATTAACTGGAAAAATATCTGGCAAAATTATAATGTCTGTGTTTTGAGAAAAAAAAAGTATTTCTTTCATTTTGTAAAGGCTGCATTTGAGATCGCAGGCTACCACATGGTCAATTCATGAAAGGATTCTTCTGATCAAAAGTATCAAAAAAAAACCAAACCAAAACTAAAGAAGACAATATGAGTTTCATGACTATACATTAAAAATGTCATTCAATATACTAAGAAGAAAAATCACTAGAGTATTTACATTGCACAGATGATGTGATGTGATTGTTAAGATTTCACAAGATAATAACTTTTAACCTAGTCTATCCAAAGCACCTGAATGTTGATGCTGTTTTAGGTGTCTTATATTTATTATCTGTAAACCTTACAACAACTCTGCAAGGGATATAATGCCTTTCACTCTATGGTGTCAAAAGGGTTAAGTTACTGACATCGGGTCCACAACTGGTAAATAGGAGAATCTTTTCAACACAAGTTCAACTGACCTCCCATGCTCTTTCTATCACATCTTGCTTCAAGTAGAAAGACAACTAGTCTTGGGGTTAGGAAACCTGGGTTTGAATCTCAGGTGTGCAATTTAGTAGCTTTATGACTTTGAACACTCAACTTGGCAATTACAAGCTCCCATTTCCTCATATGAGAAGTCTAAATAATACGATCTACTTCATACAGACTGAGAAAATATTAATGCAAGTGGCTGTTAGTATATTAGTGGGTTAATTTTATTATCTTGGAAGGCTGTGGCTCTGCAAAGTCCTTAAAAATGCAGAATGCAATAATAGGTGTGGATGATAATCCGTTTTGACTCTGGACTTCCCTGGTGGCTCAGACGGTAAAGAGTTTGCCTACAGTGCGTGAGACGCAGGCTCGATCCCTGGGTCGGGAAGATCCTCTGGAGAAGGCAATGGCAGCCCACTCCAGTACTCTTGCCTGTAAAATCCCATGGACAGAGGAGCATGGTAGGCTACAGTCCATGGGGTCGCAAAGAGTCGGACATGACTGAGCAACTTCACTTTCCTTTCCTCTCTCACATAGAATAAATTTCCCAAAACGCTCTTTATATTGAAGCAGGAAGTAGATGCCTACCCTCCAAGGTAAAGCAATTAGAGGTTCATTCCCTGCGGATCTAAACTACAGGATGAGAACAGCAGGACAGTTCAGAGAGCGGGCTGGGCCCCGCCCAGACCACATGCTTCTCATTCTCAGAGTCAGGAGACCTCCCGGACCACGCAAGTGCAGAGGGCTCCTTGGAGGTCACGACGAGCGGTGCTGAGGGCCGCGCTACTGGCACACAGCATCATCTCGGTAAGAGAAGAGTGCACCCACACGGGAGGCTCCTGAGATACACCAAATGTGGATCCAGGCAAATCAAAATGACTGGCCAAAGTAAACTCGGAAAAAAATGGCCCATAAAAGTAATTCAAACGGACTCAAGGATGTGTCTCAGGGACTCTCTCTCTCCCTCTAAGCTCACCCATGTGTCCATTCACACGTATTGTATTCTTTTTCCTCAGAATAAATACTTTACTCATTTCACTACTTTCTGTCTCTGTGGGAATTCTTTTGTGCAGAACCGAATAGCCAGGGCCTGCTCACTGACCCCCAGTCTGGGGGCCAGGATTTGGGGCTCTCACTGTCCCAACCTGGCCTCAGTCTCTGGCCAGGGAACCGAAGCCCCACTTCAAGCTGCTGCAAGCTGAGGCCGCCTAAGATCAATACTGTAGGGTAACAGAAGTCTATATCCGTATTTGTCAATGTTTGCTTGAAGTTATGGCAACACAAGGTACAAAACTGTTATCCTGGATCCCTGCCTACAAATATGACTTTCTTGTCTGCAGTGCTGCTTCCTACTCAGATGAAGCTGTTAGAATAACTCCAGAGAAAGGAAGCACTCCTTGCAGAGAAAATATGTATATTTGTGTCCACATTTTTTTCAATTACATGGGTTGATTATACTATACATTAATCATGAAAGGGTTGAAATTGACAGATTCATAGCTATTGAACAGGACTGCTGTTTAAATATAGTTTTACTTTAAATAAATTGAATGAAAGTCTTTTCTCCACTATATATTTACTCTCAACTACAGACTCTATTGGACTTCCCTGGTAGTTCAGACGGTAAAGTGTCTGCCTACAATGTAGAAGACCCGGGTTCAATCCCTGGGTTGGGAAGATCCTTTGGAGAAAGAAACGGCAACCCACTCTAGTACTCTTGACTGGAAAAATCCCATGGGCAGAGGAGCATGGTAGGCTACAGTCCATAGGGTCGCAAAAAGTCAGACACGACTGAGCGACATCACTTTCACTTTCACAGACCCTATTAACAGGATGCTTAGAGAAATGCAAAGAAATAGAGGAAAACAACAGAATGGGAAAGACTAGAGATCTCCAAGAAAATTAGACATACCAAGGGAACATTTCATGCAAAGATGGGCTCGATAAAGGACAGAAATGGTATGGACCTAAGAGAAGCAGAAGATATTAAGAAGAGGTGGCAAGAATACATAGAAGAACTGTACAAAAGAGATCTTCATGACCCAGATAATCATGATGGTGTGATCATTCACCTAGAGCCAGACATCCTGGAATGTGAAGTCAAGTGGGCCTTAGGAAGCATCACTACAAGCAAAGTTAGTGGAGGTGACTGAATTCCAGTTGAGCTATTTCAAATCCTGAAAGATGATGCTGTGAAGGTACTGCACTCAATATGCCAGCACATTTGGAAAACTCAGCAGTGGCCACAGAACTGGAAAAGCTCGGTTTTCATTCCAATCCCAAAGAAAGGCAATGCCAAAGAATGCTCAAACTACCACACAATTGCACTCATCTCACACGCTAGTAAAGTAATGCTCAAAATTCTCCAAGCCAGGCTTAAGCAATACATGAACCGTGGACTTCCAGATGTTCAAGCTGGTTTTAGAAAAGGCAGAGGAACCAGAGATCAAATTGCCAACATCTGCTGGATCATCAAAAAAGCAAGAGAGTTCAGAAAAACATCTATTTTTGCTTTATTGACTATGCCAAAGCCTTTGACTGTGTGGATCACAATAAACTGTGGAAAATTCTGAAAGAGATGGGACTGATTCTTGAGAAACCTATATGCAGGTCAGGAAGCAACAGTTAGAACTGGACATGGAACAATAGACTGGTTCCAAATGGGAAAAGGAATAGGTCAAGGTTGCATATTGTCACCCTGCTTATTTAACTTATATGCAGAGTACACCATGAGAAATGCTGGGCTGGAAGAAGCACAAGCTGGAATCAAGATTGCCGGGAGAACTATCAATAACCTCAGATATGCAGATGACACCACCCTTATGACAGAGAGTGAAGAGGAACTAAAAAGCCTTTTGATGAAAGTGAAAAAGGAGAGTGAAAAAGTTGTCTTAAAGCTCAACATTCAGAAAACTATGATCATGGCATCTGGTCCGATCACTTCATGGCAAATAGATGGGGAAACAGTGGAAACAGTGTTTATTTTTTGAGGCTCCAAAATCACTGTAGATGGTGATTGCAGCCATGAAATTAAAAGATGCTTACTCCTTGGAAGGAAAGTTATGACCAACCTAGACAGCATATTAAAAAGCAGAGACATTACTTTGCCAACAAAGGTCTGTCTAGTCAAGGCTATGGTTTTTCCAGTAGTGATGTGTGGATGTGAGAGTTGGACTGTGAAGAAAGCTGATCTTCAAAGAATTGATGCTTTTGAACTGTGGTGCTGGAAAAGACTCTTGAGAGTCCCTTGGACTGCAAGGAGATCCAACCAGTCCATCCTAAAGGAGATCAGTCCTGGGTGTTCACTGGAAGGACTGATGCTGAAGCTGAAACTCCAATACTTTGGCCACCTCATGTGAAGAGTTGACTCACTGGAAAAGACCCTGATTGTTGGTCCTTTAATGGACTGGAACCTGGTGGTCCGGAGTCGGCCATAAGAAAGTAAGAGAGAGGAAGAGGCTGATACCCCCTGGTTTAGGCGGAAAGCCAACAGAGTCCTGTTCTTAGGGCTCGCGCTGCTGCATGTAGGCACCAGGCGCCCTCTCGAGTGGGTGAAGGCACAGTGCGCCTTCTCGAGAGGGTCTTAGAAGCCCGGGCAAGAAAGTGAGCTCAGCGGGCCTCTGCGCTCCAAGAAATTAGCCAAGAAATTAGAGAGAGAGAGACAGAGAGAAGGAATAGAAAGAAAGAAAGAAAGACATGGGGACCAAAGCTCTGATGGAGCAAAGGTGTTTTAATCAACTTGGCGTGGGCATACATACTGTTTTACAAGGTGGTTATTCTCAGCAAAGACAAAGATTAAAATTCCAGACTTACAAAACATAAGACGATCCCTATCAAAGAGAGAGTTGGAAACAATCACCTTTCCATAAGAAGGAAGAGGGTACTTATCACTGTAATGAGAAATGCCTGGATTCCTCAGCCCAGAAAAGGCGTGCCTCTCCTCTTAATTCTGAATATTCAGGAATTAATAAGGGCCAGAGGGTTCCTGACAGATCCAAAACAGCACACAGGAAGCCTCTTGTTAAATGCTTCCTGACACCTGATGCTGGGAGGGATTGGGGGCAGGAGGAGAAGGGGACAACAGAGGATGAGACGGCTGGATGGCATCACTGACTCGATGGACATGGGGTTGAGTAAACTCTGGGAGTTGGTGATGGACAGGGAGGCCTGACATGCTGCGATTCATGGGGTCTCAAAGAGTCGGACACGACTGAGTGGCTGAACTGAACTGAACTGAACTAGAGAATATGAGGGGCTACTCTGGAGGCTTAGTGTTAAAGAATTGCCTGTGATGCAGGAGCCACAGGAGACGTGGGTTTGATTGGAAAGATTCCCTGGAGGAGGGCATTGCATCCCACTCCAGTATTCTTGCCTGGAGAATCCATGGACCGAGGAACTTGGCAAGCTACAGTCCATGGAGTCGCAAAGAGTTGGGCATGATCAAAGTGACTTCGCATGCAAAGAATCTGAAATATTATTTAATTTATAGCAAATTTTATTTAATATTTAACTTTTCTATATTGCCAGATAAATATAAGAAGTGTTAAGATTGTCTATATATATTTAGTAAGATATGTATCCCTTGAGTCAACTTGATAAATTACAGTTGTATCTATTTTACTCAGATGAATTATGTCTGTATTTGGGATCTCTATTGGTGGGTTTAAACAGCTTTTGGAATGTATCTGTAATGAACCAACTATGCTATTTAAGTGAAATATGGTATAATTCAGTATTCGTTTGGTATAGTTATTATGGGTTAGAGAACTCCTGTGATAGGAAATACTGTGAATGTGAAGAGATAGCTGTTTAATTTCACAATGCACATGAAGGATAAATATTCAAATATGATTTCTGATGTAAAAAAATTATAGAAGCATCTATAGGAAAATGATAATCTGCACTGTGTCTGCTTGCACCTTGAAAAATAAAAATATAAAATATTTCACATTGTTATAGCAGACATGTAGTTAGGTATGAGCAGAGAAAAATCACACATCTTGAAAACAGCAGGGGTCCACAGGCAGACAAAGGAAAGCAGAAACCTTCAGACTGACAGGAAACCACACATCTTGGGCAAAGAAAGGTGGCGAAAGGCAGGAATCTTATGCATCCTAATGTAACCTGTTATTCATTATGCTCTCATTACAATAATATTAGCCTTAAAAGTAGCCATCATGCACGGAGCCATGACTACTTCTGACCTAAGCTAAATAAGGACAAAAATCCCCAAATCTGGGAACTCAACCCCCAAACTCCTCCTTCCTCAGTGAGTATTCCACCCCTTCATTTGAATGCCCCTCATAATCTGCTTGCCAGAGAAACGCAGGGCAGCATTTCCTCGCCTGTCTGTCCACTCTCCCTTTGAGACGTATCCTTGCTTAAATAAAACTTTACTTTCTTAACCTCTCTGCTTATCTCTGAACTCTTTCACAGCAAAGAAAGAAGCTTAAATTCACCAGGGACAACATCATCCTAAAAAATGCAGGAAAAAGCCTTATAGTTTGATCACTCATCACATAGCCACAGAGGTTCAGATTATTGGCCCAAGATGACAGAGTAGGAAGATCCTAAACTCACCTACCACAGTCGCATGAAAATTATAACTACTTGCAGGGCAGTTTTTGATGAGGCAGATCTGAGAGTAACAGAAAAGATCATCTACAACTAAAGATAAAATGGCTGATTAATGTCAATGCATGGCAAAAACCACTACAATACTATAAAGTAATTAGCCTCCAATTAAAATAAATAAACAATTTTTTTTTTTTTTTTTTTTTTAAGAAGGAAAAACAACAAGACGGGAGGAGCAGAGCCATGATATACTCAATACCTATACCCGGTGTTGGAGGTGTGGTGGTTTAGTCGCTAAGTTGTGCCTGAGTCTTGCAACCTCAGGGACTGGAGCCTGGCGGGTGACGCCCAAATGGGAGGGTAATTACACTCGCAGAGGTTCTCCGGGTGAGTGAGGGGCCAGACCCTACGTCAAGCTCCCCAGACCATAGGTCCTGCACTGCAAAGATGAGCCTTCAGAATAACCGCTTTTAAGGTCAGAGGCTTTAAAAGCCAGAGGGAGGAGGGACCTGAAACTGCCTGGGGCCCTGGCTGGTAACTGTGAGCCCTCCTGCAGCGCCAGCCCCAGGGCCCCTCTCCTCTAGAGCAAAGGCCACTGCTATTATGTCCAAGGAGAAGGCACACGTGGGCAGGACTGAGCTGGCTCGGATCCAGCGCTGCATTTGAACAGGATGAGGGTGGCTTTTGCTGGTAGGTGCTCACAGCAGATCAGGAGCTGTTTTGAGTTCTGACAGGCACACTGGGAAATAAAGGAGGGAGATGAAGAAGTACACACGTCCGGTTACAGAACAAATGACCCGAGGGAATGAAATGTACAGTGTGGGGAATATAGTTAACTACATAATTTTTGTATAGTGATATAACTAGACTTCTTGAAGTGATCATTTTGAAATGTGTAGCAATATGGAATCTCTTTGTTGTGCAACAGGAACTAAGATAGTGTTGTAGGTCACTGATACTTCAAAAACACACAAGCAAACAAACTCATAGAACAAGAGATCTGATTTGTGGTTACTAGAGGCAAGACATGTGGAAAAGGGGGATTGGATGAAGGCAGTCAAAAAATAAGAGCTTCCAGTTACAAGATGTATATGTGCTAGGGATGTAATGTACAACATGACAAGTATAGTTAATGCTGCTGAACACTATATATTAATATGTTAAATTGGTTAAGAGAGTAAATCCTAAAAGTTCTCATCATAAAGAAACAATTTTCTCTTTCTTTGATTTTGTATCTATATGAGATGATGGATATTGTGATAACCATTTCATGATACATGGAAGCCAAATCATTATTCTGTACACCTTAAACTTTTACAGTGCTTTATGGCAATTATATCTCAATAAAATGGCGGGAAAGTAAAGAACCAAGGAGGTCCAACCACAGTAATAAGTAGTTTCAATCATGAGCTTACATGTGCCCTCTCCCTGTATTTCTGTAGGTATAGGATTCTATTTCTTTATTACTCTTTAATGACTGCTTCTTTATTTCTCAAACCATTATTTCCACCTCCATGCTATACCCTGACATTGGGAAAACCTCTTAGATCTGCTCCCATTCTCTGGAACATTTAATGAAAACCATCTAATGGGCTTCCCAGGTGGCTCAGTCGTAAAGAATTTGCCTGCCAATGCAGGTGACACAGGAGACGTGGGTTTGATACTTGGGTCAGGAAGATCCCCTGGAGTAGAAATGGTAACTTGCTCCAGTATTCTTGCTGGGATAAGCCCATGGACAGAGGAACCTGGCAGGCCACAGTCCGTGGACTCGCAGAGTCGGACACGGCTGAGTGACAGAGCATACGTACTGTCTTTCATTGTAACTCTCCATCCGCCTTCCATCGTTTCCTAACAAGTAGCCACTGGAACTCCTGCTTTGCTGAATGTCAGGTGTTATCACTTTTCCTTGTAGTTCTTGTCACCTCATAGCCAGAACCATATACTTTACTTTCATCTGGTAATAAAACAAGTATCACTGACTTCTCACAGAGACCCACTTCCCAGATTAATGGTCTTATCTCTTATATACCAGTTTTTCTTCTAAACCCCTTACTGTGTTAAATTTTGTCCCCAGTCCTTGAACCTGACTACAGCACTCTCTGGTGAAATAAGATATATTTTAGGAATTGTTTGCACCTTCTTCCATCAATTATTCCTCATCATGTTATCATCTTACCCAAGACTGGTCCTAAATTTTGTTATAGGTTTGAGCATCTATAGCTGGATGAGAAATAATACCAGCCATAGAGAATAGTTTGCTTTAGGATCAAAATTAGACCACTATATAAGTGAAATTTTCCAACAGACAGGTTAATCATTAATAAAAGTCCCAGAGTCTTAGTATTTTAGAGTTTCTTGGAAAAAAGAGATTTAATATTTGTTCATAACATTTCTGAGTGTCAAATATCATGGTAAGTGGTTTGCGCACATTGGAATGCAGAATGAAGTCTTTAAACGTTAGAATAAGACTGCCTAAGCTCTTCCACTCACCATCATTATAGTATTGAATGAGTAATAAAATGTAAATTACTTTATTTGTATTAAAATGGTAACAGTAAGATATGCTGTGTAAGTATGTTATGTGGATAAACAAAATAACACATTTGAGTCAGTGCACACAGTGCCTAGCCCACAGTACATAATATGTAATTATTAACTCTTATCTCACTTAGTCTTTCCAATAACCACAGAAAAAGGAAAATGGCAATCTGTTAAAAGAAAGTCCTTAAAGGACAACGAGAAAACAGCAAAACCAGAATATTAATATTGTTATTTTATTTCAAAGCCTATGTTCTTTCCACTGTAATCTTATACCCAGTATGGATGCTATTTCTACAACAATTCTGAGAGATGATGACACACATCCAGTCTCAACAATCTAAAATTCTAAGTGGAGAGCCTTGAAAGTCTGTCCCTAAATTTCACATGCTGCATTAGCTTGAGCCAGGATATAAGTATCAACTATTCAATTACCTCCCCTTTTCTCTAACAATCAATTTCTAATTTTCGACTTGGATTGTCCTTAACTCCCATATGTTCCATGGTACCCTGAATACAATCATTATATTAAGCAACACCTATAACCATAAGGGATTAGACCTGATAGACAGAATGCCTGAAGAACTACAAATGAAGGTTTGTAACAATGTACAGGAGGCAGTGATCAAGACCATCCCCAAGAAAAAGAAATGCAAAACGGCAAAATGGTTGTCTGAGGAGGTCTTACAAATAGTTGAGAATAGAAGAGAAGCAAAAGACAAAGGAGTAAAGGAAAGACATACCCATTTGAATGTAGAGTTCCGAAGATTAGCAAGGAGAGAAAAGAAAGCTTTCTTCAGTGATCAATGCAAAGAAATAGAGGAAAACAAAATGGGAAATACTAGAGACCTCTTCAAGAAAATAAGAGATACCAAGGGAAATTCTCATGCAAAGATGGGTACAATAAAGGACAGAAATGGTATGGACCTAACAGAAGCAGAAGATTTTAAGAGGAGGTGGCAAGAATATACAGAAGAACTATACAAAAAAATATCTTCACAACCCAGATAATCACAATGGTGTGATCACTCACCTAGAGCCAGACATCCTGGAATGTGAAGTCAAGTGGGCCTTAGGAAGCATCAGTATGAACAAAGCTACTGGAGATGATGGAATTCCAGCTGAGTTATTTCAAATCCCGAAAGATGATGCTGTGAAAGTGCTGCCAGCAAATTTGAAAAACTCAGCAGTGGCCACAGGACTGGAAAAGGTCAGTTTTCATTCCAATCCCAAAGAAAGGCAATGCCAAAGAATGCCCCAACTACCGCACAATTGCACTCATCTCACACGCTAGCAAAGTAATGCTCAAAATTCTCCAAGCCAGGCTTCAACAGTATGTGAAACCATGAACTTCCAGATGTTCAACTGGATTTAGAAAAGGCAGAGTAATCAGAGATCAAACTGCCAACACCCTTTGGATCATCAAAAAAGCAAGAGAGTTCCAGAAAAACACCTACTTCTGCTTTATTGACTATGCTGAAGCCTTTGACTGTGTGGATCAAAACAAACTGTGGAAAATTCTTCGAGAGATGGGAATGCCAGACAACCTGACCTGCTTCCTGAGAAATCTGTATGCAGGTCAAAAAGCAACAGTTAGAACTGGACATGGAACAACAGACTGATTCCAAATCAGGAAGGGAGTACATCAAGGCTGTATATTGTCACCCTGCTTATTTATCATATATGCAGAGTACATCATGAGAAATACTGGACTGGTTGAAGCACAAGATGGAATCAAAATTGCAGGGAGAAATATCAATAACCTCAGATATGCAGATGACACCACCCTTATGGCAGAAAGCAAAGAAGAACTAAAGAGCCTCTTGACGAAAGTGAGAGGACAGTGAAAAAGTTGGCTTAAAACTCAACATTTAGAAAACTAAGATCATGGCATCTGGTCCCATCACTTCATGGCAAATAGATATGGAAACAGTGGAAACAGTTACAAACGTTATTTTTCTGGGCTTCAAAATCACTGCACATGGAACTGCAGCCATGAAATTAAAAGATGTTTGCTCCTTGGAAGAAAAGTTATGACCAACCTAGACAACATATTAAAAAGCAGAGACTTTACTTTGCCAACAAAAGTCCGTGTAGTCAAAGCTGTGGTTTTTCCAATATTCATGTATGCATGTGAGAGCTGGACTATAAAGAAAGCTGAGCACTGAAGAATCGATGCTTTTTAACTGTGGTATTGGAGAAGACTTTTTTTTTTTTTTTTAATTTATTTATTTTTTCAGTGGGTTTTGTCATACATTGACATGAATCAGCAATAGATTTACACGTATTCCCCATCCCGATCCCCCCTCCCACCTCCCTCTCCACCCGATTCCTCTGGGTCTTCCCAGTGCACCAGGCCCGAGCACTTGTCTCATGCATCCCACCTGGGCTGGTGACCTGTTTCACCATAGATAATATACATGCTGTTCTTTCGAAACATCCCACCCTCACCTTCTCCCACAGAGTTCAAAAGTCTGTTCTGTACTTCTGTGTCTCTTTTTCTGTTTTGCATATAGGGTTGTCGTTACCATCTTTCTAAATTCCATATATATGTGTTAGTATGCTGTAATGTTCTTTATCTTTCTGGCTTACTTCACTCTGTATAATGGGCTCCAGTTTCATCCTTCTCATTAGAACTGATTCAAATGAATTCTTTTTAATGGCTGAGTAATATTCCATGGTGTATATGTACCACAGCTTCCTTATCCATTCATCTGCTGATGGGCATCTAGGTTGCTTCCATGTCCTGGCTATTATAAACAGTGCTGCGATGAACATTGGGGTGCATGTGTCTCTTTCAGATCTGGTTTCCTCAGTGTGTATGCCCAGAAGTGGGATTGCTGGGTCATATGGCAGTTCTATTTCCAGTTTTTTAAGAAATCTCCACACTGTTTTCCATAGTGGCTGTACTAGTTTGCATTCCCACCAACAGTGTAAGAGGGTCCCCTTTTCTCCACACCCTCTCCAGCATTTATTGCTTGTAGACTTTTGGATAGCAGCCATCCTGACTGGTGTGTAATGGTACCTCATTGTGGTTTTGATTTGCATTTCTCTGATAATGAGTGATGTTGAGCATCTTTTCATGTGTTTGTTAGCCATCTGTATGTCTTCTTTGGAGAAATGTCTGTTTAGTTCTTTGGCCCATTTTTTGATTGGGTCATTTATTTTTCTGGAATTGAGCTGCAGGAGTTGCTTGTATATTTTTGAGATTAATCCTTTGTCTGTTTCTTCATTTGCTATTATTTTCTCCCAATCTGACGGCTGTCTTTTCACCTTACTTATAGTTTCCTTTGTAGTGCAAAAGCTTTTAAGTTTCATTAGATCCCATTTGTTTAGTTTTGCTTTTATTTCCAATATTCTGGGAGGTGGGTCATAGAGGATCTTGCTGTGATTTATGTCGGAGAGTGTTTTGCCTATGTTCTCCTCTAGGAGTTTTATAGTTTCTGGTCTTACATTTAGATCTTTAATCCATTTTGAGTTTATTTTTGTGTATGGTGTTAGAAAGTGTTCTAGTTTCATTCTTTTACAAGTGGTTGACCAGTTTTCCCAGCACCACTTGTTAAAGAGGTTGTCTTTTTTCCATTGTATATCCTTGCCTCCTTTGTCAAAGATAAGGTGTCCATAGGTTCGTGGATTTATCTCTGGGCTTTCTATTCTGTTCCATTGATCTATATTTCTGTCTTTGTGCCAGTACCATACTGTCTTGATGACTGTGGCTTTGTAGTAGAGTCTGAAGTCAGGCAGGTTGATTCCTCCAGTTCCATTCTTCTTTCTCAAGATTACTTTGGCTATTCGAGGTTTTTTGTATTTCCATACAAATTGTGAAATTATTTGTTCTAGTTCTGTGAAAAATACCGTTGGTAGCTTGATAGGGATTGCATTGAATGTATAGATTGCTTTGGGTAGAATAGCCATTCTGACAATATTGATTCTTCCAATCCATGAGCATGGTATGTTTCTCCATCTGTTTGTGTCCTCTTTGATTTCTTTCATCAGTGTTTTATAGTTTTCTATGTATAGGTCTTTTGTTTCTTTAGGTAGATATACTCCTAAGTATTTTATTCTTTTGTTGCAATGGTGAATGGTATTGTTTCCTTAATTTCTCTTTCTGTTTTTTCATTGTTAGTATATAGGAATGCAAGGGATTTTTCTGTGTGAATTTTATATCCTGCAACTTTACTATATTCATTGATTAGCTCTAGTAACTCCTCCAGAAAATTGCAGAGGAAGGTAAACTTCCAAACTCATTCTATGAGGCCACCATCACCCTAATTCCAAAACCAGACAAAGATGCCACAAAAAAAGAAAACTACAGACCAATATCACTGATGAACATAGATGCAAAAATCCTTAACAAAATTCTAGCAAACAGAATCCAACAACATATTAAAAAAATCATACACCACGACCAAGTGGGCTTTATCCCAGGAATGCAAGGATTCTTTAATATCCGCAAATCAATCAATGTAATACACCACATTAACAAATTGAAAGATAAAAACCATATGATTATCTCAATAGATGCAGAGAAAGCCTTTGACAAAATTCAACACTCATTTATGATTAAAACTCTCCAAAAAGCAGGAATAGAGGAACATACCTCAACATAATAAAAGCTATATATGACAAACCCACAGCAAGCATCACCCTCAATGGTGAAAAATTGAAAGCATTTCCCCTGAAATCAGGAACAAGACAAGGGTGCCCACTCTCACCACTACTATTCAACATAGTGTTGGAAGTTTTGGCCACAGCAATCAGAGCAGAAAAAGAAGTAAAAGGAATCCAGATAGGAAAAGAAGAAGTGAAACTCTCGCTGTTTTTTTTTTTTCTTTTTTACAGTGATCAAATCAGAGAATATAATAGTGATAAAATACAGTCTATTTTCCATAGTCAAATTTTATCAGCTGCCTCCATAATATCTTTTGTAGCCATTTTCTGTTTCCCCCAGTCTAGAATTCAGTACAGGAAGCATAATGCATTTCCTTTCATTTTCACGGCGCTCTTCTACTTTATTTTTTATTTTTTTCATTTATTTATATTAGTTGGAGGCTAATTACTTTACAGTATTGTAGTGGTTTTTGCCATACATTGATATGAAGCAGCCATGGATTTACATGTGTTCCCTATCCCAATCCCCCCTCCTGCCTCCCTCCCCATTGCATCCCCTGGGTCATCCTAGTGCACCAGCCCTGAGAACTTGTCTCATGCATCAAACCTGAACTGGCGATCTGTTTCACAATTGATAATATATATGTTTCAATGCTATTCTCTCAGATCATCCCACCCTCGCCTTCTCCCACAGAGTCCAAAAGTCTGTTCTATACATCTGTGTCTCTTTTTCTGTCTCAATAGTCCCTTGGAGAGCAAGGAGATCCCACCAGTGCATTGTAAAGGAAATCGGTCCTGAATAGTCATTGGAAGGACTGATGTTGAAGCTGAAAGTCCAATATTTTGGCCACCTGATATGAAGAACTGACTCATTGGAAAACACCCTGATGCTGGGAAAGATTGAACGTGGGAGGAGAAGGGGTCGACAGAGGATGAGATGGTTGGATGGCATCACCAACTCAATAGACGTGAGTTTGAGTAAACTCCGGGAGTTGGTGATGGACAGCGAGGCCTGGGGTGCTGCAGTCAATGGGGTTGCAAAGAGTTGGATGCAACTGAGAGACTAAACTGAACTGATAACCTTATAAAAGAAAAAAGTAACCTAGACAGTTGGAATCTTTCTCATCTGTACAGATGTTACTATAATCACTGGTATCATGAGAAGCTCTTAGTAAGATGTGCAGCCTAATTGCTTACCATTCATCTCTTTGAGTCTATGTATTCCTCTTAACTCTACTGTTTGTATTCTTCTCTCAAATACAAATGGAATAGATTCTTCATATTGTATCATTTCAGGTAAACCGGTGACAAGAATGTCTACCTGAAGTGTTCTATAGCTAATCACCAGACCTATAATAAATGTCTGCCTTTACTGATCCCATCATTAGATTTCTGCTGTTAAATATCTTTGTCAGACCAAATCTGTAGCAAGATGCTTACCTAGACTCGATTAACTGCCATTTGGATGAATACTGATCCCTTGATTCCTTCCTATTATCCTGGTACATGAAAAACTTCAGCTTTGAATTTAGGCAGAACTTGATTTAAACAGCTTTCTATAAGATTTGAACACGGTTAAGTCACATACTGGTCTTCCCTGGTAGCTCAAAGGGTAAAGAATCTGACTGCAATGCAGGAGACCTGGGTTCAATCCCTGGGTTGGGTAGATCCCCTGGAGGAGGGCATGACAACCCACTCCAGTATTCTTGCCTGGAGAATCCCATGGACAGAGGAGCCTGGCGGGCTACAGTCCATGGAGTCACAAAGAGTTGGACATGATTGAGCAACTAAGCACAGATACTGGGGTCTCGAAGAGTCTTACACAACTTCATGGCTGAACGACAACAAAATCAAGTCTCATACTGATGCTCCTAAGATTGTGATGCTTATACAATATGAGGTGAATGATCTAATGTGTGTCTATCACACACTATATCTTTCTAAAAATAATATTATTTCCATATTCATTATGTTTATTTTTGGCCATGCTGGGTGTTTGTAGCTGCCCGGGACTTTCTCTAGCTGTGGTGAGTGGGGACTCCTCTCTAGTTGCAGTGTGAGGGCTTCTCACTGCAGTGGCTTCTCTGGCTGTGGAGCATGGACTCTAGGGCACGTGGGCTTCACAGCTGTGGCCCCCAGGCCTCAGAGCGCAGGCTCACGGCTGTGGCCCCCCAGGTTCAGTTGCTCCGCGGCATGAGAATCTTCCTGGACCACGGGTTGAAACTGAGTCTCCTACATTGGCAGGTGGATTCTTTAACATTGAGCTCACAGGAAAGCTAACACATGGTACATCTTTAATGATACTTCCATATTATTGAAGATAAACAATGAACAATTGGATTTTTCTTCATACGCCTTTCTTTTCTGGGTGCTTCATTTGATGTGGATCTTTCAATAGCAATATTTATATTTTACTTTAATCTTGAAGTTTTAGAATATTGCAAGATTGACAAGATTTCTGTGACTTACTGATTTCTCCTTTCTTTGGCTTGACCTTAACCCAACACTACTTGAGCCAGTGTGAAATTGTGATGTGATGGCTAGTAATAAATAGATCATCAGTACCTTTGAGTACAATCCCACAGCTAGATGAAAAACGGCTAAGGAATAAACATGGGAAATCCTGGAGTTGTAGAGGCATTACAAGCACACATCTACAGAGGTGATGGATAGCCTGCCAGAAATTAGTATTTCTGGAGCATTTAATGTCTTTTAATACCCATTTCTATACAGAATTGTATGTCCAAGACAATTCCTTTCAAAAAGTATTCCAAAGTTCTTACTAAAACACTTCAATGGCATTGACTAAAATTTCTGCATTAGATTCTCATGGAGAAAGCAGATTCCTTTCCAAATGGACACACCTTTTTTTAAACTTCTAATCTAAAAGACTGTGTGTTTCTGCAGAAACAAAAATAGCTGTTATATACTCCTCTTAAATACTGCTTTGATGCTTTTTGTTTTTCAACATATCCTCCACATTTCTAAACATATCCTAAACATTTCTTTACAGATAACTGAGCATTTTAGGGGAAGAAAAGGCCTAAGACCTCAAAGTCACAAAGAATAAATCCCTTAAAGATAGATATCAGTATTGTAACACAAGGCCAGCTTGCATAAATATGAATAAGCAAAGGGTAAGAGAACAAAAGTTTGAATTCCACCTGGATTTTCATACGTTCATTGATCCAAACAAATCCATTCTAAGCTATTTGCATCATCTGTCACACCAATGTCAAGTCTGGGAAGGAAGGTGGACATTTGGGAATAATCATGTAAAACTGGCATAGAAAGGTGAAGGGCAGGCTTAAGAAATGGAACTGTATACTTATCAGTGAGGAAGGAGAATAGCATTGAAACTAATTTTAGCAGGTCATAATACAATCCTTATTCTCACTGCAAGGCTGCGATATTCCTACACTTCTATGATCTCCACTTAATGAATATGCATAGCTATTGTCTTGAGACTTAAAGCTCACAAAGAAGCACAGTGCTCTCATCATAATAATCCGCACACATATATGAATAAGGAAATGGAAAGTTTAGTTCACTAGGGCTACTGTGACAAAAAACTACAAAACTAGGTGGCTTACACAACAGAAACAGAATCTCTTACTGTTCTGGAAGCTGGAAGTCTGACGTGTGGACTGTGCGGTTCTTCCTGAGGTCTGCGAGAGAAGTGTATGTTCCACGCTTTGCTCCTTGGTTTGTAGATGGCTATCTTCTCTTCACTACAGTATCATTAACCTATGGATAAGGCTTTTAACTGGGATAACCAGAAATTGTTTCTGATCAGTATAATCTCCTCTGCTTCTTCTGGTCCTTTTGTTGGAACTTCAGCTGTGCTCTTGGCTCAGCTCACTCTCGTGGACAAAAAGTATAAATATTGTACATTCCCTTTAGACATTTCCCTTGAATTCAGTAGGTTAACAAGTTTCAGTTTTACTTCTATCAACTATGTCTATTTTCCAACAAAAATATATTTTGGTTCTGATTAATAGTACTAGACAAAGTAAATAATCATAAAGGAAACTAGAGGTGAATATACAAAATCAGGCTTTCAAATTTATTGTACAAAACATATAGTCCTCTAAGAATTTGCATGGCAAAAACCACTATAGTATTGTAAAGTAATTAGCCTCCAATTAAAATAAATAAATTTTTTTAAAAAATTAAAAAAAAGAATTTATCTCTATCTCATAATAATTATCTTGCCTACATCTCTTCATTTATCTGCTTAGATTCATATCTATTACTAGATTCTTGAGAACTTGCACTTCATTTGATAAATTCAAAATCTCTATAGTATAATGATTATGTGGTAGTGGTGGTGGTTTAGTCACTCAGCCACGTCTGACTCTTTGTGGCTCCAGGGACTAGGGCTCACCAGGCTCATCTGTCCCGTGGGACTTCTTGGGCATGAATGCTGGAGTGGATAGCCATTTTCCTTCTCCAGGGGAATCTTCTTGACCCAGGGATTGAATTCAGGTCTCCTTCATTGGCAGGTGGATTCCTTACCACTGAGCCACCAGCAAAGCCCATTTATATCATATATGTATATCTACATGATATTCAAAACACTTATAATACACATTTTAAATGGCATTTCATTGTATAGATACAAGCTAGTTTGTGATGATTATAAAGGTATAGGACATGCTCCCTATCCTTCAGCAAATTAAGTGTAGATGTATGATGTTTACATCAGTCAGCTCAGTTCAGTCACTCAGTCTTGTCCAACTTTTTGCAACCCCATGGACTACAGCATGCAAGGCTTCCCTGTCCATCACCAAATTCTGGAGCTTGCTCAAACTCATGTCCATCAAGTTGGTAATGCCATCAAACCATCTCATCCTCTGTCATCCCCTTCTCCTCTTGCCTTCAATCTTTCCCAGCATCAGGGTCTTTTCCAATGAGTCAGTTCTTCACATCAGGTGGCCAAAGTATTAGAGTTTCAGCTTCAGCATCAGTCCTTCCAATAAACATAAATATCATATGCAGCCTTGTTAAATGGCTGGCCCACAGAGAAAGTGTGGGCCTCTTAATTGTCTACAACTTAAGTGATACACCATTTTCATCCATTTTTTCTGACGAGGTGGAAAGTCTTACTTCAAGTTATCTAGATGTTTCAATGCTAGGAAAACTCTGTCTACAAGGTTATTATACAAATACAGACTGCTTATCTTCTCTTGAGCTTGTCTTGAAGTTGCAAGTTGCAGAATGCTGGCTAAAGATTCCAGAGTGAGGTATCCTAATCCTCCTGGTTTAACCCTTTCCATGGGATTGAGGAAGGGCAGTTTGCCCTGGGAAGCTAGGGTAGACTCAAAGTTACTGGATCCTTGGCCTACCCATGTTCAGGCAACATTTGAAGGGGGCAGAATTAGTCATTGGACTTTCCCTTATCCATTATAATTAACAATTAATCAACATGAAGCATAATAATGATGATGCATGCATGCTAAATCACTTCAGTTGTGCCCAACTCTTTGAGACTCTATGGACCTTAGCCCGAGGCTCCTCTGTCCATGGGATTCTACAGGCATGAATACTGGAGTGGCTTGCCATGCCCTCCTCCAGGGGATCTTCCTGACCCAGGGACTGGACCCAAGTCTCCTGTGGCCACTGCACTGCAGGCAGATTCTAGTGTCACCAGGGGAAGTCCTGATAATGATAATGCAAACCATTAAAGGTGCTATATTTATTTTGTGGTAAGGTATATTAGCTCACATTTTACTTTAGGAGGGGACATGAACTTCTTATGCAGGTTTTATTTTGCCAACATAAAATGTAACTTGTTAATACTTTTAAAATATAGATAAACTATTTATTATGTATTAGTTCTTAAAAGTCAATCTTTAGTCCTGCAATCATCAGGAGGATATTTTCTTCCTAATTTTAAAGTAGTTTAATGATTGATAAGTTTCTTTATTATCTATTTTTTTTTAAATTTTGAAATGTTTCATAAGCCTGCCATTTTCCATATGGATTTTAAGCTTTTAACAAAGTGTCTGCTAAATAAATGAAGTAAAACACCATTGATGTACTGTAAACATTCAATAAATTCAGTTCTTGTCTGATCAAGGCATTAAACATGGCCATGTAAGGACTGTGAGAAACATCTGCCCACAGGACTTGGTCGGGATGTAAGCATACTAAGTTTGACATTTGGTGGGGAAGGAAGGAAAAACTTTGATATGAGATTTAAAATATTTTATAGATAATTAGATTCCACATAAAAGCAATATCATAAGATATCTATCTTTCTCTGTTTGACTTCACTCAGTATGACAAACTCCAGGTCCATCAGTGTTGCTACAAACGCCATTATTTCATTATTTTTACGGCTGAGTCATATTCCATGGTATATACATACCACACCTTCTTTAACTATTCCTATGTTGATGGATATCTAGGTTGTTTCCATATCTTGGCTATTGTAAACAGTGTTGCAATGAACATTGGAGTGCATGTATCCATTGGAACTGTGGTTTTCTCCAGATATAAACTCAGGAGTGGGACTGCTGGATTATATGATAGCTCTCTTTCTAGTTTTTTAAGGAACCTCTATACTGTTCTCCATGATGGTTGTACCAATTTACATTCCCACCAACAATGTAGGAGAGATCCCTTCTTTTCACACTCTCTCTGGCATTTATTGCTTGTAGATTTTTTGATAATGGCCATTCTGATGGGTGTGAATTGATATCTCATTGTAGTTTTGATTTGCATTTCTCTAATAATTACTGATGGTGAACATCTTTTCATGTGTGTTTTGGCCATCAGGATGTCTTCTTTGCAAGAATGTTTATTTAGATATTCCACTCATCTTTTGATTTTTTTTTTTATATTGAATTGCATAAGCTAGTTGTATATCTTGGAGATTATTCTCTTGCCAGTCACTTCACTTCTAAGTACTTTCTCCCATTCTGTGGATTGTCTTTTCATTTTGTTCATAGATTTCTTTGCTGTGCAAAAGCTTTTAAGTCTAATTAGGTCCCATTTATTTATTTTTGTTTTGATTTGTATTCCATTAGGAGGTGGATCCAAAAAAGTATTGCCATGATTTATGTTAAAGTGTGTTCTGCCTATGTTTTCCTCTAAGAGTTTTATAGTATCTGACCTTACATTTAGGCCTTAAATCCATTTTGTGTTTATTTTTGTGTGTGGTGTAAAGAATGTTTTAATTTCATTCTTTTCCATGTAGCTGTCAAGTTTTCCCAGTACCACTTACTGAAGAGGCTGTCTTTTCTCCACTGTCTGTTCTTGCCTCCTTTGTCATAGATTAGTTGACCGTATAGGTGCACAGGCTTATCTCTGAACTTTCTGTCCTGTCGCATTGGTCTATATTTCTGTTTTTGTGAAGGTACCAAGTTATTTTGGTGACTGTAGTTTTGTAGTTTAGTCTGAAGTCAGGGCACCTGACTCCTCCAGTTCTGTTTTTCTCTCATCAGATTGCTTTGGCTATTTGCGGTCTTTTATTTCCACACAAATTGTAAAAATTTTGTTCTAATTTATCATTGGTAATTTGATACATATTGCATTGAATCTGAGTAACATCTTTGTTTTCTTCAAAACATGTATGTAAAAAAAACATATATGTAATAACATTTGTATCCTATAACACAAAACAGTACATTTATAAATAAATGATTTCAAATTGAGGTTGACTTAGCAGACATGTTTGTTTTTGTTATGTCATAGATATAATATAGACAAATCAATAACAGATTGGAATGCATTTCCTACATGGATGAATCTATGTTTAAAACCAGTGTTTAAAAAAAAAAAAATAAATAAAATAAAATCAGTGTTAAACTGTCAGGTAACAATTCTCTTCTAAAGTTTCATTCTGACATGCAACCTATGAAAGGTGGATGCATTTACTTTTTTTTAAAAATCAACTCAGTAAAATGATTGAACAGGGTTACTATGGTTATCTGAAAAAAAAAAAATCCAATTTTCTCAACGCCTCCAGAATGTAGGTATCTTCTTCATATATTAAAAAAGTATATATAAAAAGATACTTATTTTAGACACAGTCTGTATTATGAGGATATAATGTTCTACTGCTCTGACCATCTATCTGAAGCATTTTAGAAATAGAATCAAAGAAGAACAACTATGATTCATAATTTTAATCTGTTAGATGACTCACTGGGCAAAGAATCTGCCTGCAGTGCTGGAGACAGAGAAGACACAGGTTTGATCCCTGGGTCAGGAAGATCCCCTGGAGGAAGAAAATGACAACCCACTCCAGTATTCTTGACTGAAAAATCCAGTGAACAGAGGAGCATGCTAGGCCACAGTCCAAAGAGTCAAAAAGAGTCAGACATGAATGAGTGACTAAGCATGCATGCCTGTAAATTACTTGTATCCAATTTCTTACATCTTATTTGATTAATAAAAGACATTATTAAAGACATATATATATATCACCAGCATAGTTTTGAGTTTTACAGCATTTAAAAAATTAGTTTTAACTAATATTTAAGATGGATGAAAATGAAATATATCATTGCTTGTCATTAAAAATGATGTTTTGCATGTATATTCAAATATGAATTGTCCCCTACTGTGAATGCCCTAAAGTTCTCCAGTAATGTTAGGAACATTTTATGATCTCATATAACATGATGATGTGAAGTATAGCCTAGATATGTCCTCTTCTGCTCCCCTATGTTATTCCCCTTCCCATCTGAGTTAAATGGCAAGTGCTGGACTTTTAGCTCACATTTGAGGAAAAAAAATAAGCTGAATTTCAGATTCTAACCTTTTTTTTTTTAAGCACCTTTTCAAAGGGCACAGTTTCTTAATTTTCCACTAAGTTATCAAAGAGTCAAAAAGATTACAAACACTCACAGACACACAGGCACAGTATGAAAAGGGCCTGCAGAATAGGAATGACAATGAATAGAATTTCAGAGAGCAATTATTGGTGAGTCTAAATTGTAATTCTTGACATAACTCTCACAATATGCAGGGGTATCTGGAAGCAAGGGATACTGGTACCATATTCCCTACACAGACTCATTCAACCACTTGACTCTTTAGACGCATCCCAGTGACTCAGAACTATGGGTGAATACCAGAAAGAGATGACAGATTGCAATAGCAAGGAGAAAGACATCATGGAGAGTTTCCTATCTTGAAGCACTGAGATGGCCTGGAAAGCACTCACTGGGCGAAGAGATCCAGAGAACTAGGGAAAGATGCTAGGATATTTGCTGGGTTCTCTCTCCCTTGACTTTACCCCAAGTAGGCATCCAGAGATGAACAATTACCCAACAAATCTGTAGGGCAGAACACTCATTGAGGATTTTGGGGGAAGGTGGTAATTTCTCCATAAAAGTCCTCATACAGGAGGGTGGTCAATTGGGAACTTGAGGAACACATAGTGGCCCATACAGAGGAGCAAGGAAAAGATGTTTCCTTGGTTGAGAAACAAAGCACCTGAAAATCAGCATCTGGATGCAGCCAGTGCCAAAAAAACAGACCGGGTGCGGCCCCTGGAGGTTGGCGATTGATCACCTGTAGGTAAGTGAGGACAAACTAATCAAGCGATCTCAGGCTTTCCTCAGAGGGTCCTAAACAATAACAGAGACTCTACTTCCTATAAACTGCCATAACTGCCCTCCTTTTGAGTGGGCTTGAAGTGTTTTGGAAGTTCAGAGTCAGCAACAGGAAGAAGATAGATTAGAAATAGTTGAATTTTCCAATTACTATTCTACATGAGACTGTTTAAATCTGAAAAGATTGAGACTACTACCAGGGTAGAGCAAATCTATGGAGAAGGAAATGACAACCTACTCCAGCATTCCTGCCTGGAGGACCCCATGGACGGAGCATCCTGGTGGGCTATCAGTTCAGTTCAGTTGCTCAGTTGTGTCCAACTCTTTCAAACCCATGGACTGCTGCACGCCAGGCTTCCCTGTCCATCACCAACTCCTGGAGTTTACTCAAACCCATGTCCATTGAGTTGGTGATACCATCCATCCATCTCATCCTGTCGTCCCCTTCCCCTCCCACCTTCAATCTTTCCCAGAATCAGGGTCTTTTCCAATGAGTCAGTTCTTCGCATCAGATGGCCAAAGTAATAGAGTATCAGCTTCAACACCAGTTCTTCCAGTGAATACTCAGGACTGATTTCATTTACAATGGACTGGTTGGATCTCCTTACAGTCCAAGGGACTCTCAAGAGTCTTCTCCAACAACACAGTTCAAAAGCATCAATTCTTCTGAGCTCAACTTTCTTTATAGTCCAACTCTCAGACCCATACATGACTACTGGAAAAGCCATAGTCTTGACTAGACATTACTAGCAAAGTAATGTCTCTGCTTTTTAATATGCTGTCTAGGTTGATCACTTTCCTTCCAAGGAGTAAGCATCTTTTTATTTCATGGCTGCAGTCACCATCTACAGTGATTTTGGAGCCCAAATAATTTTGGAGCTCCATGGATGGAGGAGCCTGGCAGGCTATAATCCACAGGATTGCAAAAGAGTCAGACACGACTTGGTGACTAAATGACAGAGCAAATTTAACTGGTTTGGTTAGAATCAATCACTTGCTACGTGGCATGGGAAGACTAAAACTTTAGAGCCAGGAACAGTTCATGGAACTTGAATTTTATATATGTTTATATATATGATGGGAAGTGTATTACATGTGTATTTGCTTATACCTGTTAACAAGTCAATTATTCTTGTTACCTGAACATGAATCATACTTGTTATGAATTATACTATAGGTATTTTAATATATCTTTTCATAACAATAGAAGGGTCTTCTAGATCAGAAACCATTTATTTCTAACACACTAGTTGAGGTCTGAAAGAGCTTTGTATATTATCTGAAAATCGAGACATATAAAGAAAATATCTCTCAGAACAAAATGCTATTTATTTTTCCTTTTAATTTTTGGTTGAAGAAGATGTCTCATTATAACAGAATTGGTAGTTGACCAGAGTATGTAATCATTTTTCAATTATATTCATTTTATATACATTACTATTTCAACCCAATATAATTAATCATGATTATTATGATTTGTGTATTTATAAAATTCTGAATCATTTCATCTGATAGACCTCTTTGGTTTTGCAATTTGGCAAACAGAAGTCATTTTATACTGATGAAATTATCCTTCCCAAAGCAGAAAAGCAATATATATATACTTCATGGAAGTAGTCAAATTCTAGCACTCCAATAAGGAAATTCTGAATAGTGAATTGACTATCCACTGATTCTAAAAATCCAATTGGAATGAGTATTTTCTTCCACCTGAACCTTTGTTTAATGCCAATCTCCATCATTTCTAAGTATACTAGTAACATGTCATGTTAATTTTAATTCTGAGACAAAGATATATAAGAAAATACTCTTTTGCTTTAATTTGCTTCAAACATTTGCAAACTCTTTTGTTCCAAATACATCTATAAGAATAGAAATCTCTTATTTTTTTAGAGTTTCCAGGAGAACTTCCTTGATTATCTTACTGTAGGACAGTCTGTGATAGAATTCAGTTCTGAGTAGGATTCCAGACTACTCATTTGAACTAATGACATGCTAATCCTATCTTTTGGTTCAAGGCAGCATTTCTTAGTCAGGAAGTGGGTGATCTTTGGAAACTTTAAAAAGGTCCTGAAGTGGCTCCAAAAAGTGAAACCAAGCACAATGGCATGATTCATTAACAGCTTCCTTGACCTTTTCTGCAAAAGCTCTAATTTTGATTGTAATGCTTGGGCCCCAGACAGAATCTTCATTAAGAAGGACCCTAAAGATTTTCTAGATTTTTTAGTTCAGTACCTCTCAAACTTTAAAGTGATTCCAAGTCAGGGGGACATTGTTTAAATGCAGATTCTGAGACAGTAGCTGAGGGTAAGATTTTGCATTTCTAACAAGCTCCAAGGTGGCAGTCATGGGCCTGGGCCAGGACTCATGCTCTGAACAGCAAGACTTTAAAAGGCTTAACACTCTTTTCAGGGATGACGTGTACCAAACTAAACTTTCATATATATTGATTTACTAATTAAAAAAAAAAACAAACTACAGTACCATCTTTGCAGGTGGCACTGCAGTTGTTTTTTTTTTTAAATTAGTAAATATGTACTACAAATATATTTGTAATAAAAAGAGGGAATTCAATGAAGCTTAACACAGACCATCATAGCATCATGTACACAGCCTTTGTGTCATAAGTTATTCTTTACTTAGAAGAAGAGTTTGGAGAAAAGATGGGAAATTCATGCATTTCCCATTTACTCTATAGCTTTCCCTAAAGTCTTAAGTCCTCTTGTATATTAAACTTTGCTACTGTAGTTTGCTTTTCAAAATCACACTCTACTATATTTTCATTAGCATTTTAAGTTAATACTTGTTTAAAAGAGTTAATACTTTGAGAGGTTTAGATTACTTTCACATTGAAATTACTTATTTTAAAGCAAATAATGAATCATATATATGAGGAGATAATTGATACTGAGGAAAGTTCTACAAATATTTTCACTTAACATTAAATTAATGCCCTGTGACATGATGAGAATGGTAGTGGAAATAAGTCTACATTATCACCTAAGGGTATTTTCAAAACTCAATTGGAAAGTGAAGATAACCCACCAGAATAATTTTGAATGCAATAAGAGCACCACCTCTTACATTGTTGTGTGGAGTTTAAATGTTGCCACTTATTGCGTTGTATTGATCTAAAAGTACCACCATTAACAGCAGCATGACAAGCCATTGTTAACCACCTACAGCTTTTGCTGGGCAAAACTGATGCACTTATTGCTTTGTAACTAAAGTACTTCTTTTCACAGTTGCATTCCAAGTTAAGAGCTCATATTGAGAGAACAGGCCAAGGCAAATCTAATACCCCACTATATCCCATTATATGATGGGCGGATTGCAATAGTTAACCTTTACCTGCCCCTAAAGCGCAGCGCCCTTCTCAACAGTGTACAGGTGAAGAAAACATCATGATATGAATTGAACTTACATAAGGGTCTGAACACAAAGAAGCAGACCAAGGCTATCTTCTAAGTGCAAGCTTTGTCCAGACATCAGCAACATGCCCTAGACAGATAGGATGTTAAAGCCTCACTTGACTGCATTAGCTGGAGCTTTTCACACTAGTGCACTTAATGAAAAAAGCTACCGACCAAAGCACTCCACTCAGGAAAGCTGTTCCGAGTCAAAAGCTGGCAGCAAATAAAATAAATACTACCTTCCACAGTGCTAGAAGAGCGAACAATGTTGGGTCATGTAAGTTTGAAAGTAAAATGCTTTTTCACAATAAAGTAAAATTGTCTGCTGGAGCCAATAAGAAGTAAACTGCATATACTGTGCATAAAAAATAGAGCCTATGCTGGGTAGGTCAGCAATTATAACCATTTGATACTTCTATGGAAAATCATGGTTAAAGTGTGCCAATACTGGAGAGAAACATCATCTTAATTACCCCCACAATCTTTATACATAAAAGAGAAGATGCACTTCACCCTGTGTACTCATGGCAAAGGCACAGATTAAACTAACTGCACACCCTAGTGATTGACTTCGGTTCGTCATTATGCTGGAAATGAGAGAGAGATTTTGGAAAACGTTCAAAAATAGGAATGGGCACAATCCAAACCACAGGGATCTGGCAGGAGCTGTCAGATCCTCTGTGAACTTAGGTAAGGGAGAAGAACGCTTTCGGTTAAAAACAATAATACATGAACGTATTTTATATTCTGGGATTCTATTCACAGGAAGGTAAGAGCAACTTAAATATATGTTGGTACCTTAACATTGTTTTGTCCATATCTAAAAATCCTTTTCTACTTTAAAATCTGCTTCATATGTAGCTAATTAGCCCTGAATTATAAAGACATACAATGTTTTACTATGATGCAGCTAGTGAAAACAAGAGAGAGAAACAGTATTCTGGTATATCAAGCTTTTGTGGCCACATGATGAAATTCCACTGATGGGGGTCTCCAACGTGTGACAGAATTACTTAAAAATCAGTAAAACCTGACAGCCGCCTTCACACAAGTGACAAGGGTTTACATTCAGTTTTTATGTCTTATGTGCCTTGTTGGTCTGTAACATAAAGCTGCTTTTTTGATTATGTATCCTTCGGGCATTCTAGTAATCAAGATAATATTACCAGAGATGATAAAAAATCTTTACGCTTTTAATCCATAAATACCTAAAACATGCATTTGGGTTTCAGGATTATAATGGAGGAAAAACCACTCCTCACTAATACAAGAAAATCTAAGATCAGAAGTCAGAGAGATATCAAAGCTAGTTATACAAAACAATCGTGGTAGGAAAAAAGAAAATTGTTTACTTTCTTTTTTGAACTGATTTATTGAATGCCTATGTTGTCATATTCTAGGTATTGTCATCCCCATCACTTTTGATTCTTTTTTTTTTTTTTTCCCTCTCTCATACTGCACATGAAAACCTTTGGGACATGTTGCTGGCTGTAACTTTTTCAAATATATCCAGAAATTATCACTACCTCAGCAGTCACCCTGTTGTTCTAATCATTTCTACTGTATTGGCATCCTTACTACTCTCCACTAAATTCCTAGAGTTCTAAGTTTAATCGTATACTTTCTTTGGCAGAATCCTGCAATGACACTATTCTTCAATGAGAGTGAAAACTGAAGTCTTCACAGTGACTCCAACGTAACTCCCTAAACAGCTTTCTCATTCTGTGTGTTAGCTGGCTGGGTCAGAGGACCACGATTCTCTGCAGGACTCCCAGGATGTTGAAGCTGAAACTCCTATACTTTGGCCACCTGATGTGAAGAGCTGACTCATTTGAAAAGACACTGATGCTGGGAAAGATTGAATGCAGGAAGAGAAGGGGACGACAGAGGATGAGATGGTTGGATGGCATCACTGACTCAGTGGACATGAGTTTGGGTGGACTCCGGGAGTTGGTGATAGACAGGGAGGCCTGGCGTGCTGCAGTCCATGGGGTCACAAAGGGTTGGAGGTGACTAATCGACTGAACTGAACTGATACATTGAGTGTTCTTGAATGGGGCAATATTGCTCTAGGTTAGGTGGATTAAGGGAAGAATCACCCGAATGATAGTAAAAGTTCTTGAAGAATGAATAAGGACTGAGTAGGTAGAACAAAATAGTAAAGCATGTGAGCAAGGAAGAATGGAATGTTCCAAGTGGTAACTGTGGGAATTTGGACGACAAATGGGTAAAGTCAAAAGACTATTCTGGCTGAAGGTAAAACTTAGAGAAATCAGGGAAGAGTCAAGGACAAGGGAAAAAACCCAACAGTAACTGCTGCAACCTGGAAAAATGTCTAGGAAATAAGTGTTTCCTACTCATCCACACTAAATCTGCAATATAATTTCACAGTCATCTAAGAACTTGTTATCACTATTAATTGTATTCCCACCAAAGTATCAATTTCCAGCAGCATCCTTTTAAGAGCACCTCCAGTCCTTCCAACTGATTTGCTCAGAAACCCCTGGCTCAAAATTTTTTATTCTCCACTTTGTCAAACCACCTATTTTCACTATGCAAGCCCTCAATCTCCCTTACTGTCCTCTTTTCCTGGGATACATTCCATAATGCCAGGAATCTCCATGCCCTTGGAGCCCTCACTCCCCTCCTATTATACTTGCCCATCAGATTTCCAGTCCCAGTTAATTCCAGTAACAGCTATAGTATCTCTATCTTCATATAGATGCAACAACCGGCTGGGGAACACTAGCGGAAATTCACAACTAAACTTACTGATTTCCTTTCAAATTCCAGAACCTAAACCTCAAATTTACACTCAAACACATTTACATAATATGATTTTCACAGTCTTTAAAATGACTATTGTGAATATTTTTTAAGTCTCCTTAAATTGTCCATGTGTTCCTTTTCCACATTGAGCTTCTACTTAATTTACAGCCCTTACTCAGTTAATTAGAAGTGATTATATCCACTACCACATCTGCAAGCTCATTCAATTACTCCAGTATTCTATTTTTATTCCTTTTACAATTCAAGAGAAGTCTTTACTCTTGCTTTATGCCAAGTCCTCCTTTTGTGTTGACTCTTATTCTGCTTTCTGTATCCAAGATTTTATTCCAGTACTTTTCACTTTCTCTTCTTCATTTTATCAATTTTCCTCTTTCTACTGGATTATATTATACTCATTGACACAAAAATATGACCTTGTTCTATTTCCATTAAAAAAATTAGCAAAACAAAGCAAAAATATTTCATTTCACATTGAAAGAATTATCCTCATGTCCTTGCAGTTTTCCTTTTCTAATTTTTTATTGTCCTTCAAACCAAAAATTCTAAGGAAAATGGCCTCTACCCATCAGCTCCAGTGCTTTACCTTTATTTCACTTTCTTTTTTTTTTTTTTTTAATTTTTTTATTAGTTGGAGGCTAATTACTTCACAACATTTCAGTGGGTTTTGTCATACATTGATATGAATCAGCCATAGATTTCTTTCTTTTATTTCACTTTTATTTCTTTTATTTCAC